>NW_009910221.1:8723-57096 GCF_000696875.1 Nestor notabilis
TAATTATTACTCAACAAATTACTGGATACCCTGCTGGGACAATATTTAATGTTACCTCAGGTGCACAGGAGCTGATTAATTGAATGCTCCTGTAAGCAGGCATTACATTTCAATAGGATTTAATTGTTTTGTCTCCCCTCCACTGGGTACTTGGAGGGCTTTCTTATTGCTTAACTATCCCGCGTCACGATCATTTTCAACTAAGGAGGAGATCTAGCCCTTCAAAGGCTTGTCTGGGACTATGACTGGGCTTCTGTGAGAGTGTGCATCACATCAATTAATGTAAATCATAATGGTTAGTTCTTAAGGTGATGTGACTGAAGGTTTTCCTCCCCATCTAACCCATACGTCAGATTAGTGAAGCCATTTAAAATGACTCTCAGTCACAAAAGAGAATAGTAATCAGGGCACTTTAGCCTCCCAATCCAAATGAGTACATCCGAGGTGGAGCTTGCCCTTCATACGGCGGTAGTCGGGATCTTGCTAATCAGGATGGGTTAATGGCAAGATGAGTTTGGACTGCTTGTGAGTTAATCCACAGCAAAGATCTAAATTAGCTGTCTGAGTGTGGAGAGCATTAGGAGATTTTATAAACCTTTAAACTGCTCATGCAGTTCATGTTTTATTCTGCATTTTAAATCAGTCTCATGCAAATCAGCCCCATGGGAGGAAAAGGGTTAGTTAGATCCTGATTTCTAACCTGCAGGTTTGCTTAAATTGTGTTTTTCCGGTGCTGATTTACAGTCCTGGTGTATAATTCTGTAAGCAGGACCTCGGATGGACTAAAACATGATTGTTAGCACTAGGAGAGTACCATCATTTGGCTCTGCCTAAATTTATGCTGCAGTAAAGAAAGAACTATTTTTGTTCTTTCATTTTGCTTTATTTAAGGGACTTCATCCTGCAGAGGAAGAGAACTGCAGATAACAAAAGATAGTTTGGAACTCCATTAATATATTTCCATTAAAGCATGAACATGTTCATACTTTCAAAGTGGTTTTTAGTGTCTGGCTGCCTAGTGCTGATTTCTAGTGCTTTTCATACAAGTGGCTACATCCCTTGTTGTGAATGTCTTGATGTCCCTACTCATGAGGGGGGTTGGAACTAGATGATCTTAAGGTCCTTTCCAACCCTAACTATTCTATGATTCTGTGGTTTCTTAACACCAGTTTCTCTCACATTGAATCAGTTACCTTATCAGTTACCATCAGTTCTCTCACATGGATCAGTTACCTTAAGGTCCATGATAAGACATGTACCTGCACTTGCGTGTGTGCTGACTTCTTTGCTCAATGTATCTCAGCCACAACTGGAAATTAGCTGTACATACATGGAAAAATTAATCTGATGAGCAACTCCTCTTTCTTCTTCCTTGTGCTCCTTAAAGACCTTAATTAATCTCAGCAGAGAAAAAATAATAATCAACACTTAAACAATGAGGTTTTGCTTAAGACCCAGGGGGCATATTTTTTAAGCAGCTCACGGTGGTTCAGTAATGCGCAACTCATTTGAATTCAGTGAGAGCTTCATGCCTTAAAGTATGCAAAGCACTTTGCCATTTGTACATACAGCAATGTACATATGTACTTTATGTACTTTATGTATGGAGGTACATAAAGTATGACTGCAGCTCGCGTTCAGGTAGTTTTTCATCCCACATCTTTCACGTGAAGAGGCACCAACTCTGCTGAAATGTTTAGATGAGAAGATGTCATATATGTATAGTGTTTTACTGCTGGCACCTTCCAAGACACAGCACAAAGTTGACAGCTTCTGTGGAAACGTTCACATCTGACTCAGTATCTTCCTTTGTTTATAAGCTTACCTATAATGTTTTGTAACTCTAAACAAGTAGTGATATCAGTTTCTTGATTTCTTGGGTGCCTAAAGCATAAGTGGCTGCTCTTAGCATGGCCTCAAAGTACTGTGTGTAATTCATGTCATGTTACTTTGTCCAAGAGCCCTCTGGACGTCGCTGACTGGTTCTCATTTAGACTTATCAGTCTAGGCTAGATCAGCATTTTCTTTCTGATTGGGAAGATACTTTCGAAGTGAATCTGCTGCCTGTCGCCACTACTGCACTTTGGTTCACATCATGGAGCTTTGTCAGTGTGCAGCGATTTGATCCCCATGGATGAAATTAGTCTGGATTCTGTGCCCTGGGAGTGCACTGATGTACCCCAGCTGCTGATGGGTGCTAGAGGTCATCAGAAGTAGCATCACAAAACACATACAGCGTAGACCTTGAGTCCTCAGCACCTCTTACTCTACTCTAGAGCTCCCTACATATTGCACCACGCTATTTGCTAAGGTGGATGTTGGTGCTTGCTTCTGGAGTCCTCTCATGCTCCAAGTCAGATTGGGTTGTGCGTGATCTCCACTTGTAGTCAGCATTTCTGAGTGAGATAGGTATCTCCAAACCAGCCACAGTCTCAAGCTTCATGGCCACACCATGATCATTCCATAGCAAAAACATTGTGGCTGTAGGATTGTGACATGTACGTGAACAAGGCAAAATGGAGATCAGAATTTTCCCTTCGGAACTGGGTTGGCAAGAGAACGAATGAATGAATGCGCAACTTTTCCTGACAATGGAAACCTAATTCAAAAGTCATCTTGCCTGTGTTAAAACCATGATTACCAGCAAGTGAGAAAAACAACATTTTAGCTCATGATACCTTTATTTTGATTTGTTTATTTCTCAGTTTTCATGTGCTTTCAGATTTTGAGTCCCCTGTTGCAGGTGTAATTACTCCAGAAGACTTGGTCAGAATTCCTCTTGTGATACAGTTCTGCAAATCCTTTTGCCTGTGATAGGAAATGCAGTCAGGTTAACTTGGTAAATGCTTGAAATGATTGAATAAAATCCTACTTTGAGTGTAGAGTACAGAGGTTCAAAGCAAATAGTTTCAAATTCAGAGCTTAAAATAGAAATGCTACATAATGAGTACTGAAGGAGCAGGGAAAAGTATCTCCTTTCATTGTGTGGTGAAATGCTGAGTTCTTTCAACTTCCCTTGCTGCTATTCTGATTTTTATATTATTTGATGTTTTAAACCACAATTTAGATTTGATACTATGCCAAAAGAGACAATTTATCTTTGTCTGACTGCATATTTGTACTTAATCTACTTAACAGATTTCTGCAAGCTCTGTCAACCATAAACACGACTGTATAACCTTACACAGATTTGTTTCGATGCTTGTGGCTGTGTGATTACCTCTGCTGTCCTTGCTTCTGTAAGATTTCTTTCATCCATAATGGCTTACAGCTTGGTCGTGACTTCTCAAAAGCAATTTTTCTATGCATCTGATTATCCTGTTGGGAATACAGCATCCCTTCTTCATCACGAAATGTATACAGCAAAACTGCTCTCCTAAAATACTTGCTACTGTGTTTAAGTACCTTACAACACAGAGTGTCCAGTTCACAGCTGGTTTTTTGTGATATAAAATGTCAAGCACATTATTTTGCATATTCTCAAGTTGTGTAAATATACATGAAATGGATTGCTCAGGCAGGTCCTGTTTTTCCCAGCCTTGCTCCCACTCAGCATGTGTTTAACATCACACCTCTGGAAGTGGTTCCAGCTGGTCTTCATCTTCTTCAGTGTCTCTCATGAGTACTTCAAACTATTTGTGCTAGTATCTACACTAGTAAATTAAGCGTGCCTGAGAATAACCCTGAGAGCTGATGCCAACTGGCACAAAGCTGAGGTTTACGGACATCTCTAGGCTGGGAAACTAAAAGTGGGGAGATACAGGCTGGATGTGAGGAAGAAATTCTTTACAATGAGGGTGGTAAAACACTGGCGCAAGTTGCCCAGAGCGGTGGTGAATGAACCATCCCTGGAGACATTCAAGCCAGGCTGGATGTGGTTCTGGGCAACCTGATCTAGTTGAAGGTGCCCCTGCTCATTGCAAGGGTTGGACTGGATGAGCTTTGAAGGTCCCTTCCAACCGCAACTATTCTGTGGGTCTATGAAACTCTCCCAGCCTGCAGAAGAGGATGGCTGGGTCCGCACTGTGCTTGGCAGCAGTTTGGGGCAGTACCAGCTCTGTGCCAGGAAACCCTTTTGCTTCTGGATAATTTGGATCCCAAGGACCTGGAGATCTTCCTGAGTCTTACTTAATAGTACAGGCATAGCATTATTAAATGTTTGTGTGCTGTTTTCTAAGGAACTTAGTACAAGTCCCTAAGTCAGATTTGCAATTTAAGATTCATTGCTCTGAGATGGTAACATTTCACTGCATTTCTGAAGGAAACATTTACAATTGTTCATGCTGCCTAGTTGTCATGCAAGTGCCAAGGTGCTGACAGTGTAAAGGGGATAGAAGATGTAGAAGATTTTGCATGGCTGTTCTGTGGAGCACTCCAATACTAAGGAAAATCAGAAACATTGAATTTGTAGATCTGCATTGGTGCTGTGTGGTAGAAAATGGCTATGGAATTACTCCTTTTAGTTGACTCAACAGTGCCAAGTGTCTGTGGAAATGCACCCAGCATGAAAGATTCAGAAAAACTTCTGGCCTTGTACCAGAATCAAGAAATAAAGAGAAACAGACATATATCAGACCTCACTGATTTGATCAACTTTGATATTGAAGTAGTATGTAGTAAGAGAGCTCACTGTAAGTATTTTTATCTCTTGGATGGGGGGTCTGCACTGAGTTGAGGAAGAAACTAAGGTGTTACTTTCACTCAGTCTTCTTGAGGGATGGTTTTAGTTGCTAAATCATTCTTATTTTCTGTAAGGAAAGGGGGAAAAAAAAGGAAAAAAGGCTTTAAACACAAATAGTTCTCTCTTCCAATTCTGTTATTTGGATTGCATTATTTTAACACAATGCAAGTAGTTTCCATTGATTTAACAGTATGGAGTGAGCCAGAAAGTTCTAACTCCGTTTTTTGCAATGATGTATTGTAATAAGGCTTATTCCTCTTTGAAGTTAAGATATGCCAACCGAGATTTATCTAATTTGGGCAAAAGAATTGCAACAGCAGCAGCATGTTCTGTTGTGTTGCATTTTTGGCCCACTGAAAAGGATGGTGACAGGAGCTGGTGGTGGTTTTTGCTGAATAAAGGAATAAAAATGCCGACCTCTTTTGGATGCATTTACCTGTGTTCATCATCTTTCCATAATGAACGAGATCAGCTGAGAAAGATGGGGAATTTTTCTGCAATGAAATGAAAGTGAGGAGATGAGTTAATGTTCTGCTGTTAAACATCCTCTCGATAGGGAGCCTCTGCCTCAGTTCAAGATAATAGACAATGAAGCTCTAAGACAGGAGCAATTGAAATGACATTTTAATCAACTCTCAGGAGGGAAGGCAGCATTATGTGAAACCATTAATAGAAGAACAGCAATGTTTCTTACTCCATCATTTGTGTGCATTATGCCTGAACAATCTGATGAATTAACAGATTATCTCCTAATTCATTCAAACACACTTCTGTGATTCTTTGAAAAATATCGCATCCTGCTTTCATGAGCAATAACATCAGAGAACAGGAGTCTCTGGTCAAGTTTCATTGCATTTCAAATCTGATAGAGGGGCAAGGGTTGAAGGCAATGTAAATGTAGGAGGCAGTGTTGTTCCCACCTCTGTATTGTGACTTTGAACAGAGATACTTTGTCTCCCTTAGACTTCTGCGCACCCTGTCAGCATTGCTAGAAAGACCTATAATCTGTGCCTGCACTAGAGACCTGGCTCAGAGCCCAGTGAGTAGGCTGTGCTTTCATGTGCTTGTTCTTCCTCCAGAAAGCAAACTCAATCAGCAAACCATACCAAATGTAAAAACTATTGAGTGTGAGGTAGCACTGACAGAGACGAAATGGTTAGTGTGCTGTGCTAATCCCACTTCCCAGGCTGTAAATGGAAACTGCTGATTAAGAGCAGCCAATCCATTTGCTAACTCTAGCTCTAAAAATAAGGTGTGCTGCAAATAGAAAATTAATGGGAAATGGATCATGTGGAATGGATTGATCAATGGAAATGGAAGAGAAGACAAATGACGTGTGACTTTACTTTTCCTTTGGCTAATCAACTTCACGCCAATATGTAACCAATAAAGGGAGAGGCAGAGATCACATTAATAAAAATTAACCGACCACTCCTCCAGCACCCTGAGGAATTAGTGCAGAAAAGAGGAAAAATGTTTGACATGAAAAAACCTTGTATTGCAAAGAGTCTTGATTTAGCTGGAGTAGAGCCACTGTGTTCCTTAGATTATCCGCCAACTCACCAGTCTATAGTGAGGAGATACTGGGAAAGGGGGAAAATACAGGCAGGAGGGAGAAGGGGTGATGTCTAAGGAGCTTACACTGAACAAGAGGAGATATCAAAGGGTGATTTGTTTCATTGCTCATTGCCATTATTGGGTTTAATTTGCGATTGTGGTCTCACCTCACATGCTATCCCAGTGAGTAATTTGGGATTCTTAGGGTGAAAGAAAGTGAAGAACTTTACCTCTTAAGGTTGAGCAACTTTAGTGAGATTTAGAGGAAACAAGGCAAAAGTAGAGCTCCTCAGCTCAGAGGTGCAGTTGTGCTGCGACGCAGATCAGAGTGAACGCCTGCGGTTGTGCTGTCTTGTTCTGAGTTCTCTCCTCCGCCTTCTAGAGGAGAAGCAGCCAGGTGACTCTTGGCCTTTCCTGGGATTCAAGCAGATATGTCTTTGTCTGGGCTCCAGTGCTAATCTCGTGCTCTTTGAGGGCTTGTGCCTTGGTTCCTAACCCCAAAACTGCAGCAGTGTTTCCCATTCTCCCTAAGCATGGAATGGCAGAGAGTCCAGATAGAATCTGCTATTTTGGGGCTATAGCAAAGGTCTATTTCCTCAGATAGTTTTCTTTCATAGAAATGGGAGAGCTTTAACATATTTTTCATTGAAAATGTTGTTTTCATAGATAGTAACCTGTATGAATCTCTACAAAACTGAAAATACTAAAAATGTTCCTGTTTTCATGAAGCAGGTCCAATCCCAATGCCATCATGGCAGGTCCATCCCATGGCCATTCCAGGCTTTCTGTAGCTGGGCATATTTATTTATCAGTAGCCAGAGTCCTTTGGCAGAACAGCATCTCTTCACCATATCCAGTAATCTTGCTTATGGCTCTAATAAGATGTGTAAATCTTAAAAAGCAGTAATGGTCTTTCCAACTTTTAATTGTCCTACCTGCAGAACCAGTTTGTGATTAATCCATAATTGTTTTGGGGTGCTGAGGTATATTCTGAGGGGAGATGTTTGGGAGTTTTTTTACTTTCCTAAGCATGGATGAATATAATAAACACAGTCACCAGCCTGCAACAAGTCAGTGCTGATATCCAGCCCAGTGAGATACCCAGCAGAGATTAAATCCAATTTGCATCTAACACCATCAGTTTTCATGGGGCTTTGCTTGGTTACTTGAGGAACAGAGGGAGAACTGAGGAGGGAAGGTCTGAGACAGAGATCCAATTATATGTGTGAGATGAAAGGGTGACCTTACAGATTATATTTGCTGTCAAACAAACTAGACAGCATTTAAACCAAAACCTGAATGATTTTGGAAGGTCTCCCTAGGAATGATGCTTTGAGAGGGCATATAAGTTAAATGACCCTGCCTGTGCTCTTCATCTGGCTTTAAGCAACCTTGAGGTTCCTGCATCAGAAGGTTACCATACAAACCTAGCATTTGTGTTGCATGAAGTGTCCATGTTATCGCCAGTGTCTGGGTGTACAGCTCTGGCATGGCATGGCATCCCAAAGAGAACACTGTGCCTGAATCTTCAAAGATGCTCTTGTGTCGTCAGCTTCCAGTTTATGTTTATTGGCAACCTGCAGTGTGTTGCCATGCAGCTGGTGTGCAAGCTGAGGAGAACAGAAACAGCGCAGTTGGGAGACAACACACGAGCAGCAGCAGCAGCAAAACACATGTTCTGATAAGAATTCCAAATGGAAACAGAGCAAAGCAGAGAACCACTCTCCCAAATGATTATTTTTGTGGCAAACTTCTCATCCCAGAGGCTTCCTCTTCAACAGACTACAGGTGTAACTCCTCACTATTGACTATAAGGCGTTTGGCAACCTGCAGGCATGGGTCTGACTTGCAGATGGTCTTTTTGGATGCTATCATCCTGAAGGGAAGGGGTACCAGGGCTGCCTTGTCTTTGCTTTGCCTTTTCTAATAGAGGCAGCTCCTGTAGGCCTATAGCTCTAGGGCAGAAGCATCCATCAGCTCAGGGCTTTGGCCAGGACACCATAGCCGTGCTTTGCATACACAGCAGTGAACATCAGAGTACAGGGTACAGGTTTTGAAAGCATGCTACAGGATACTTTTATGATTAATCCATAATTATTTTGGGGTGCTGAGGTATATTCTGAGGGGTGATGTTTGGGTTTTTTACTTTCCTAAGTGTGCCATGTTTTTTCCCAGCCTTTTACACTGGCAATACAGCTTAACCTCCTGGTTGGCTTTCCTTCCTGGATGCCCCCTCTTCTACCCAGCACTGGCTTTTTTGCACAACATCCAGGTCTTTAGGTGCATGTTTTCTGTTCTAGAGGTCATGACAGTGGTTCATGAGAGCTGGGTTTTACTCCAGCAGGTACACCCTAGTGAGTCTGAAAGCACTGCCTGCTGCTTCCCACTGACTGCATGCAAACTACTCAGCGTGCCTTACTCTCCTGCTTTGCTCTGCCTGCTAAGGACTGCAAAACAGGTGCATGCCAGGAAAATAGACAGAGGTCATATTTGAATTTCATCTTTTTGGAGACACTGGAGTGTCAGAAAAGAACAGCAGGTCAAAGGCAGCCTTGGCCCCCTCCAGTGTGCTTCAACCTACTTGACTTCAGAGATGGCTTTTCTCTTCACTGCTTGGCCTTTTCTTTACTATGTCAGCACCTTTTGCATCCCTGGGCCGAGTGTCTCATACAGTCATCTTAAGCTCTGCTTTGCGAAGGCAGGAAGTTGTCAGTGCTCCTTGTCCAAATCAGACAGTACTGGCGGAGGGTCTGACTGAACTGAGTGTCACAGCCTTCCATGGGAATAGATTTGGGCTTTGCTTTGTAAAACCAGATGTCAAGGATCAGACGTGGAAACGCGAGCAGTTGTTAGGAAGTAATTTAGTCAATAAAATAAGTGGATATCACATCCCCAGCTAGAGTCACTGCAGTCGTAAATGCCTGAAAATCATTAGTCAGGCTCTGAGAAATCCTGAGATTGGCTTAAATAATATGAGGTTAGAAAATGTATTTGGGGTTCATTTAGTTGCCTTTCGATATTAAAGCATTAAAGGCTTAACGTGTGTTAGAAACGTACTTTCATTGAAAAGTGAAGCAGAGTTTTTCAGTGGGGCTGCTTCTGTGTTTGAAGAAAGTCACAAAACGTGGCAGCAATTACTGAAACAGTTCCCTGAGTTTTCAATCTGGGATGGAGAACATCATCAGCTTTCCATGGGTAAGCGCTTGGCTCCCCTAACTCCACAGGCACCAAGGCAACTGCTCCAGGTTTACACCTGAGCGTGTGAGACCAGACTCAGAAAAGACTTCAGCTGACACAAAGTGTTTACCTTTTAATTCCTGCACATCCCTCTTCATTTTCTGTGTCAGGCAGCAGCGCACAGGGCAAAAAATGTGGAGTATTATACAATGAATATGGTGTTCATGCACTTAGGGTCATGTTTTCTGCAGTAAAGATGATTCTTTCTAGTTAATTCCATTTATATGCTGCCATGAAGCATATGAAGATGAGGATTTTCCTTTGAGATATTCATGTATCTTCTAGAGTGATAAAATCTGTTACTTGCTGTAATCCCTATGTCATGGTGCTGATGTAGGTTTTGATGAGCACAGTCTGGGAATTTAAAAGAATCTGGATTTTCCTTATTGATACAAACTGATTATAACTAAATGTGCAGGAGCTTTAATTACAATGTCAGTGTAGTGACAGTGACATTGAGAAAGTGGTTGCACAGTCATTCCTTTTTAGATGTGTCTCTTCTTGGTAATTGGGGTAATTCCAGATTTATGTGGATTAGAAGAGACATATACCCTAAATTCTTTCTTGGAGCTTCTTGTAAGAGACTGGAAGTGTCGTGTCATTGCAGTGAAACCAGAGGCGGGGTGATGACAGTTAGAGAATTCTTCCTTTCTGAAATCATGTCTTGTGTCTTCTGGGACATCTTCACATCTGTTATATGTGTGGCTAGAGAGAGCGCAGGCTGCCGCAGACGCAGAGACAACACTAGCGTGGAGGAATGATGGAAGAATGCTTCTGAAGCAAAAAAGGGATGTTGCGTATGACGAGACAGTCTCCTACAGTAAAACCTTGCCTGCTTTTTAAATGGGACTACTGCTTTGGGGCATTTCAATCTAAACACTGTGAAGGTTGAGCAGTAAGCCTTTAGAGGATGGGCAGTAGCAGTCGGTTCGGAATCAGAATGCTGTGATGTTTCTGACACTGATGCTGTAGCCAGAAGAGGGGTCAGGGGACGTGACTAGCGAGTTTGTTTCCTTTTATTTCCCCCATTTTGCTTCACAGAAGACTGAGAGATTTGGAGTTGTTCAGCCTGGAGAAGACTCTGGGGAGACCTAATTGTGGCCTTTCAGTTCTTAAAAGGGGCCTATAAGAAAGATGGGGAGAGACTTTTTAGCAGGGCCTGTTGTGACAGGAGGAGGGGTGATGGTTTTACACTAAAAGTGGGAGATTCAGGCTGGATGTGAGGAAGAAATCCTTTACAATGAGGGTGGTAAAACACTGGCACAAGTTGCCCAGAGCGGTGGTGAATGAACCATCCCTGGAGACATTCAAGCCAGGCTGGATGTGGTTCTGGGCAACCTGATCTAGTTGAAGATGTCCCTGCTCATTGCAAGGGTTGGACTGGATGAGCTTTGAAGGTCCCTTCCAACCGCAACTATTCTGTGATTCATGATCCTTAGATTCTGTGATTCTATTCAGCATGTATGCTCGTGCAGGCCAGCAGAGGAGGTGAGGTGGTGGCAATGCCATGGTGCTATCCCCCTCCATGTGCCAGGCTCAGCGCTGCCTGCCCACACCAACAGGAGTTTTACTAATAGCTGTGCATTGTGTGGCTCATTGCTTCTCCTTTAAACATCAGTGTATAATTACAGCTGGTAGGAAACAGTCCTCAAAACAGGAGCTGAGAAATAAGGTCCCTGGCTAGGATGAGAGGGAATGGCCAGTGCTGTGGCTCTGTCTTGTGCAGTGGGGTGCACCACACACTTAAGACAAGCCCAGACATCTCTTGACTCCACCTCTGGTTTGAGTAACAGCCTTATATATCAGAGTGAAGGAATGAGGTATTGCTGTATAGATGTCATTCCTGTTCATCCAGTACCTGTCCCTTCTGCATGGGACAATAGATCACCATGCACTCACCATGATCATGCACGAAATTACTTCATAACTTCTTCCTGCCTTTTCACGTGTCCAGTTCTTGCTATCACTTCTTATAAAACATGACAAAATCACACCTTAACTATACTTAACCACTCTTAAACAGTTGGACTTGATGATCTTAAAGGTCTTTTCCAACGTAGTTCATTCTATTAATGCTTACATGCTGAAATCCTCAGCTCAGGTGAAATTTCCTCTGATTCCAGTGCAACTCTTATTTGGGGGATTGAGGGTTTTATTCCTTAACATAATAAACATTTGCTGTAGTGGGTAGATGCTGGGAGAGACCAGTGCTGTGCTGGGAAGGCCTTGGTTCAAGGTGGTGGTAGCACAGCCCTTCCTAGCCGCACTGGTGCTGAGGCCACATCCAGCATGGCTGAAGCTGAGCAGGAGATCCAGACGTGCCCTGCACCGGGGCACATTTCACCCACTGGGCCGGTTAGCTTATAGGTATGGACATCCCCTTAACACAAATCCCATTCACTCAAGAATGCCTCTTGTTTCTAAAGGGAAATGCATAAATGACAATATAAAGAGCAAGCCAGAAAGTGGTAATTAATGTCCCGTGCACATGTGCAGCATCACTGATAATGTTGCCTGGTAACAGAGGAAGGGATGGCAGAGCCCTGCCAGGAGCCAGCTGCAGCCTGCGAGTCCTCTTCAAGGCTGAGACTTTGCCCAGGGGAAAGAGAGAGCCCCACGGACAGCTCTCTCCTCCTCAGAGACCCCCGTATGCAACATACAGGCATACATACATGCATACACACTTTGCTTTTGGGGCTGCAAAATGCCATCCTGAATAAATAAATACACGCGCTCCCTTTTCATCTTGTAGCAGACACTTGTGTTTTGCTGAGAGGTGCCTACAAAGGGCTTTGACTAGCAGTATGTTCCAGTGAGGAAAATTTTCACATCCTAGTCCTTTGATCATGATGGCATGGTGAGAAGGAAGCTGACTGTCTTCGTTTCTGTAACTAGGTAGGGTGCCCAACTTGACAAGAAAAACAGTTCTTACCCTACCAATTTGCTTTCCATGACCTAAAGAGCATTAGAACAATTCATGCATTTGCAAGTGCATTAGGAAGAGGCTTGAAAAGAAATAGCAAATTCCTCAGGAATCAGCATTCTTTTTCTTCCCTTAGTATATTCCATTAAATGAAATGTGTTTTCCTTGGTTTTCTTTAGTATGTTTTCCATAATTATAAGGCTGGTGTCATTTTGGATTCCTCCTGCAGTACATAAAATTGTTAACTAAAATTGGTATTCAGTCCGTACACAAAAATACTTTATTTTTGCACAAACTATCAAGGCCACAAATATATACACTCCTAAATGCACACTCCTGGCAGGCCCCAGCAAAGATCTTGGGTTCAGGTACTCGGAGTCCCACCCAGTGCTGAAAACTTGAAGCCCAGGATAGAGTCCACCTCCAAACAACACGCATTGTGATGTGAAATGTGTGCTCAGAAACCAAGGTTCCTCTCATAAGGACAGAACTAATTGTATTGGATGTTTTAGTGCTGAGGCGGGTCACTCAGATTATAGACGTTTCTCACCAGCTATCCCGGAGGTCAGGATAGTCGTTGCCTACAATTGAGTGGGACCACAGAGGATGTGCATAAGATGCTATCTTACAAATTCAGCTAAATTCTTCCATGCCAGAGGTGTGGCAGAAAGTGCTGGTGGCCAGCATGAGCTTGTGGAAGCCATCTATGTATGTGTCTGTATACACTGATTTTTACAATTCAGTTAAGAAATTGTTTGTTTGTCTCAGTAATTCCTAAATGCTTTATTAAAATGTTGATGGCATTGGCTGGAAAGGAAATAAAAGGATTTTTTAGTTATAAAAAGCCTCTAAGTAATTACTAGTTCATGCCTAGGAAACCATCCACCTGCAGTAAAGCCCCAAGACATTTTTAGCATCTACCTCTAGCTATTTCTTAGAGCGTAGAAGATTAGAGTTAAGAAAACCTATTAAACAATTGAATGCCAGCTTTTACAGTAACTGTAATCTAATCAAAGATTAACCCCTCAGAGCAGTTCTATAGATGTTGCCAGTAGAAGGCTTTTTTGACTGAGCTGTTAGATGTGTCACTTTCATCACAGGCTAATGACAAGATAAAGAAAACAAGCTCATCATAAAAGAGTTTCAGAAGGCTTTTTTATGGTAATAAAAATTAATTGCCTACAATCAAAAGTGAAAATATGAGGAGACAAGGGAGATCCATTATGTGAAGGGAATCGTAAACATTGTTAGGAGAATTAAAAAGTTACACCACATACAATATGATACCTTTCACCACAATCCTGTGAACAGGAGAAATACCAGCTTTGGTTTTAAAGTCTAGCAACACTAATTGAGGACAATAAAGAATAAGAATGTCATCTTTTAGAGGCACTTTTATAGGCTGCTTTATTCAGAGGCCAAGTGCTGGATCCAGTGAAAACCATTTCATGTTTAAAATCCTGACCCATACAACTTCGCAGGGAGGATACGCAGCCCCAATTACCTTTAGTTGTGGTACACAGGATTGATGGATTTTGTGTTCACTTGTGATTATCAAAGGAGCAACAAACTACTTCTGAGCAAGAGACCTAATGAAATATTACCTAGTGCATTGAGTAGCCAGGAGATTGGAGGGAAGGTTAGATACCCTGAAAGGTGCTTTTCTGCAACTCTGAAGCCATGAAATTGAACAGCAGCCAATGCCTTTCAAAGGCTGTGCAGTAATGAACTGTAAAAAGAGGGATAGTTCAGTGAGCTACTGCTTTATAAACAGTAGGAGAGAGATTCTGGCTCGCAGACAAACTCCTTCCAGCATCGTGATGAAGCACGTGTCATCTTCCTGCTGGGATGCTGTCCATTAGCATAAATCCAGACCACATCGCTTTGGGGCTTCCAAAGGAGCCTTTTACACTAATGACATTAACAAATACAAATTCAGAAAGTACCTTTTAACCTTATATGGCTTCTTTGTGTGTTTTATTATTACTAAACACGACAATAACAACATGTCTGAAGAGGGCATAAAATTAGGATGTGGAAATACGGTGCACCGCCACAAACCCGTGTCAGGCCAATCATCTGATCTTAGTGGGAGCTTCAAGCTGTGGCAGTTGGGTTGCTGTTAATAATGCAAAATACAGCTCCATGACTCCTTACACTGAGGAAGAAAACATAACCAGCAAAGCCTATTTATTGTCCCCTTCTCTATTTGCTGTGGTCCTGTTATAGTGTTTTTGCCAAAGAGCTGTGATTGCCATACAAAATGTTTGGCAGGTTTTATTGCTGTAAGGAAACGATTTTGTGGAGGCTGTTGTGAATGGTGTCCTCTCCCATTCTCAATGTAAAACATACCTGGTTTGGTGGCGTTTCTCCCTAACCCCCTGCTCACTTTGAATGTTTTCTGATGACAATCTAGCAGACTAAATGCCGACCATCAGAACTTTTGTTTAATCCTGTGATATGAAGTGGATTGAGCCATGGCAGCCATGGGGAGCGACAGAGGAATATAGGTAAGCACAGCAAGATGGATTTAGGTACCATCTGGCTTCAGGAGTTTATTATTACCTGGCTTTTCTTATTTTCTCCCAATTACTTCTTCTGGGGAGGGATTACCTCCCTGGAAATCAGCTCACTTTGTAAGGTGCTAGAATACATACTAACATACTTAACTTGATGTGTTCACAGTTGGTGATTTCCATCTAGGAACTCACAGTTTGAATGGGGGTGCAAGAAAAATTATGGAAAAGTTTGGTTTTCTTTCACATAAAAAAAAGAATCTGTAATTTTGAACACTTTGTTAGAACTGTGCTCTTTGGATCAAATTTTTCCATCATTGTACATCAAAACATTAGTTCCTACAAACTGAATCTGGTCTGGAAAAGGGAAGAGTCAGCAAATAAAAATGTAGAAGTTTCCTGTAAGGTAACTTATCCTGGATATTAAGAAGTGAAGTAAACTTTATAATGCCAAATTTAGAAGAATGTAGGCCCTGTTTGCCTCTATTTTACCCATGGTTGGTCCAGCACATTTTGATTAGCCAGGGGTCATTCAGACAATACTTTAAAAGTTTAGCTAGTTTCATTAGTCTTCAGGAGCCTCTTGGGCCCAACTTGTTGGTTTGCAAAGCACCAAAATCAGATCTTCAGGAGACCTGCAGTATGGTTTTGTTTCATGGGAGATAAAATTCTCACAGATAGGAGGGTTTGACTACTGATGGCTAAGGTATGATTTCACCTGAGTGGAATATTTGAACCAGAGTCTTGGATATACCAGTTCTTCCTGGATGCTGTTACCAGCAGAACCACTTAATCCGGAATATAAACCTGATGGTGACCTTCTGCACAGCTGTGAATGTTGTTTACCTTACACCTGCATTCTCAAGTGCCCACAGTGTTATGGCAAAATAGAGGAAAAATGACTCTTAAGGATCTTGGGTACACAAATCTTTGTGTTCACTTGTATATCAAAGCTGTTGAAACGGGAAGGTTTCATACGTATCCATGTTCCATGTCCCCCTGCCACATCTAGCATAATAACAAGAAGATGCAGTCCCAGAAACTGACAAAAATGCAAACGTCAAAGCTGCCAAATGAAGTAAATTTGTCAGAGAAGGAGTGAAAGCATCTGCAGGCTGAATCTCATGAATTTCCTAAGGAAGAGAATTCCACCAAACTGGGGCCAGGCACATTCCAGATGGCACAGATGGTTTATCAAGTGACAGATTGGAAACAGAACCCAAATTATGAGCAAGTACATAAACAGAAATCAGAATTTCTCCAATAGGTAGGAGTCAAAGTCTGAAGGGTCTTCAGAAACAATAATAACACGTTAATTTTAAGCCTCGAAAGGTAGCCAACTGCAGTGCCTGACTAAAGTTGGAAGATGACAAGTTGCAAGAAGAGCGCACCACTTGTCAGGAGCTGCCAAGCCTGGAGTACCTTCTCAACAAAACAGAGAGGCAGGAAATGGCCCCCCAAAAGCAGCTATAATCCAGCCTGGGAACTGCAGATCAACAGGTCAAGGTTTCCTTAACTGGCTCATTACAAAAGCTGGATGGGAAAAAACCCTACATTGTTACGTCTTTTTATTTAATCAAAATGTAATTTTGACTGACTTGTCTGAGAGCCAAGTGATAGATGGATGAAAATATGCAAATCATAAAAACAGTAAGTACCCATGACCATGTGAAGAAAATGTGTGAAAGCAATAGGAGCAATGCAAGAAGAGTCAGAAGTAAGAATATTGCAATATCAATAGGGGAGGGAAGGAAATCACAGCAAAGCTAACCCTCGAAAACAGCATATGGGGAAAAGTGAGAGGAATCTTAGCTCAGAGTTAAACAAAGACTGATTATTTTATACTCCAGTAACACAAGTCACCATATGTGCGCTCTTTAAATTCAAGACAGCAGAAAATTTTAATTAATAGAATAATAATGCTAATTGCATTCTAGGGGCAGCATAGGAACTTACGAGTGCAAAAGTACTAATTATAGTTTTGTGTGTGTGTATGTATGTATGTGAAGAAATATATTTATACACACACACAGATAATATGTATGCATAAAATTTTCCAGCTGCGTCTCCTACTCTCTTTAAGCCATTGTTAATAAAGCCTCCAAACAGCCATCCTCTTCGTGACAACACTGTCATCCATTACTGATGAAGCACTGGATATTGAATGTAGGGTATGATCCTTATTCATGTGTGTGAATTGGTTTTGTGACTCAGGGAGTGATTTCTGTAGAGGCAGAGTGATGGGGAGCATGCTGTGGAACTGGCATGCTCTCTCTTAACACCTCCTAGACTTTTTGTGGCATTATGGACAAGGAATATTTTGCTGGGAAAAGGTAATAACAATGAAAGCAGTGGTGGTTTAGCCTTTCAGCCATCATAAGCTCTTCCATGTGGTCCTTTTCCAGAGAGGCTGTGGACATACTCTCTCTTCCTGCTCTTTTTTATGGAGCCGAATATGTTCCACCTCCTAAAAGCCACCAACAGCCACATACCTTGAAGAGGCTGAAGTCGTTCGCGAATTATGGATACATTCCCCTTCAGTTTTAGGGCTGCAGAGCATCATTTAATCTGATAGGTTTTGTTTATGCTTTTTCCTGGCCAAGTGCACTAAATGCGCATCCTTGGGAGCCAGTTCAAGCTCTGGATTTATTCTAGGAACTGTCTTACTGCAGTGATTGCTCCCTAATACTTTGGTGCAAAGCTGTATCGTAGATCTCTGTCACTCAATGTCATAAACCCATTTTTTCAAACAGAGTATGTGTGACCTATGAACAGACCATAAAATGTCTATTTGAGAAAATTAAGGGGGGGGAAAATAAGTCTATTTAAGTTGAACATTTTTGCCTGCTGGCCAGGCACGTCACCCTCTTTTCATCTTTTAATCTGCTCTATCTGTAACACCATCTCTGTACCACCTCCCTGGTTTCTTATTTCCCTGTCAGTCTCTGCCCTACTCCTTGCCCCACTGCCTTTCTGAATCTCTTTGATACTCAGATTGACTCAAATATGCTCTCAGATCAAGCAGTGGGGGAAAAAAGCAGTAATTTAAGTCACAAAGGCCCATGTGCATTACAAATCCCAGACAGGCACTAGAGGTTTCTGCCTCCCCTTCCAAACATCATCAAAATGTTTTCAGGGCCCGATGCCTCCTGCCTCCTCTGTTTTTCCTGAACAAGGGAGGAAAATCCCCCATGAGGAACACAGAGACCTCAAAGCCTCTTGTCTCCTCTGATGCACAGCACGTGCGGGTCGCATGGGAAGGAGGGGAGGGAGCGCTGCAGGGGGACGGATGTGTGCTCTGCTCTTTGGGTGTAGGGAGCAAGGCTGCAGCTTAATGAATCAGCTTGATCTGAAGAGGGGCTTGTGCAATGTGCCTAATTGGATTCCTCTGAGTAGCTGTAGGGGCAAGATCAGCGCCTGGGAGGTGAAGGTGGTCACAAATGTGAGAGTTGCTCAAAGGGAAGGCAAGGCACTGGCTCTGGTCACTACACCTCTGAGATGATTAAAGGGAAAAAGGCATCGCTGTGTTCTCTGTTTAGAAAACAGTGTTTAAAATCTTCATGTGCCACCATTTGTGGAGGTGGCAGTGTTCTTTCACTAGAGGGATGTGACAACATGGGATGGGTTTTCACTAACCAAGATCCACGAGGAAATGTTCCCGGTGGCTGGGAACTCCTGTGTTATTCTGTGGATGAAACCATATCTTGTTCCTGCTGGCGTTGCTGTTGGCTTCAAAGGAAGCAAAGAGACAAACTGGGTTTCTGTGTGTACAGAAGGGTGGTTTTGCCAGCGCTGGCTTTGTCAGAAACCAGAAGGAGTCTTCACACCAGGAGCAGATTATCTGACTTTGTTCCCTCTGTTATTCCCTCTGTTATGACTGTTAATTTTCTAAGTAATTTTGTTCTTTCCCTTTCCCAATTCCCCTTAAGATGCTTGATCCTGACTAGTACTTTCTCTGTGACCTCACAGTCTGTTGCCATGGAAATTCAGCTTTGGAACTTCACTGATGGATTAGGAAGAAGACAAAAGACAGACTGAGTAGGAAATTATCCTTCCTTTGTGAAAAAGGCAAGACCTAGGTTGTGGCTGTACTGCTACCAAGCCTGAGAAAGCCACTGGAAACAAAGTCCTGACTCTGGATTTGCTGCACCATGCCTGGGATCAGGCTCTGGCCCAGCTCGTGTATGACAGCACTGGGAAAGGGTATAACTGGAAGCCCAGTGCTGGAAAAGGGGGTTCAGTCTGTGCCTTTGCCCACCATGGTCACGTCTCGGTGTCTGGCAGGTGGGTGCCAGACCTTCATCAGTGTAAAGGCCTCTGCTGGGAGCCAGGGCTGCAGTGGTGCGTGTGGCTGCAAATCCAACTCTGGATTTACACAAGGCCCCCTGAAATACTTGCATTTCAGTAGAAGGTCTTCAAGAAATCCTACAGTAAAAGGCTCTCTATTAGCAAGGCAGATGTCCACTGAATATTTTGGCTTGTTGCACCTAACATTTGCTGTAGAAAATTGGCCTGCTCACCCTCAAGGGATTGCACGATGATTTTGGTGGAATTCCAAGGGTAAGCAGTGCTGCTGCCTCCACACAGCACATGCTGCTGAGGGAGCGTGGGTCTGGCCAGGCACAGAGACACGCAGCACTTAGCTGAGCAGCTCCTGAGATCCCTGCAGCATCCAGGATGCTGGTTGACATTTAGGGAGAATCTGAGTACTTGCAGCATGTGCCCAGAGCACTGTATTGATGTCACTTTGCTGGGTGTGGGCCAAGCATCCAAAGGGCAGTGAGTTGGTTAACATGATAATCACGTTGCATCCCACTCTCTCCATATGACAGAGCTTTCCATTCCTGTTCGTGACGCTGCCACATTTTTCTCTGAGGGCAAATGTGACTTAAGCAAAGTGGCAGAAAGGAAAGAGACGAGTCAGCCTTCATCAGGGCAAACACAAAAATCTGTGGTGAGAAGCAGTCCTACTGGTGATGGTAAACATCAGGAGCAACTGCCACCACTGTGGGATCCATTCTGCTGTGTTTGCTAGGACATTGAGGGCTGCGAACCCCAATAAGCAATAAGCTGGAAAATTAATAACCCAATGAAGAGCAAGAAGGACAGTTAGGGGCTGGAGCACCTCCCATACAAAGACAGGCTGAGAACCTTGGGTCTGTTCAGCCTGGAGAAGAGAAGCTGCGTGGAGACCTCAGAGCAGCTTCCAGTGGCTGAAGGGAGCTACAAGGCTGCTGGAGAGGGACTCTTCATCAGGGACTGTAGTGATAGGACATGGGGCGATGGGTTCAAACTGAAACAGGAGAAGTTCAGGTTAGATCTAAGGCAGAAGCTCTTCCCTGTGAGGGTGCTGAGGTGCTGGCACAGGGTGCCCAGAGAAGCTGTGGCTGCCCCATCCCTGGTAGTGTTCAAGGCCAGGTTGGGCAGAGCCTTGGGTGACATGGTCTGGTGTGAGGTGTCCCTGCCCTTGGCAGGGGGTTGGAACTGGATGATCTTAAGGTCCTTTCCAACACAAACCAGTCTGTGATTCTATGTTATCCTAAGAATTTGCCAGTATTGTCAGCCCTGAAATGACCTCCACTTTCCTCCTGCCTGGCATTTTCCTTTGCAAAGATAACCTTATCATGTAGGTGTCACCAAGGTCCTTTTCCTCTGTTTCCTGCTGGTGTGCAGAGATTACTCTTCAGGAGTCTCCAGCCATACCTGCTTCTCCTGGGTTTGTTCAGCCTGAATTTGATGGTGTTGCTTTGAGCTTGGGAAAAGGACTCTCAGATGCTACGTGCCAGTACTGGGCTTAGGCTCATGGAAATTTGCTCCTGGCCGCTTCTTCTAATTTGTTGGTTACCTCTTGGCCTTATAAACAAGGCAAGCAGAGCATAGGGAAGGAAGAGGGCCATGATGCACTCACCCACCCAATTTCTTCTTTATCAAACAGATGACATTAGAATCATAGAATCGCAGACTGGTTTGGGTTGGAAAGGACCTTAAGATCATCCAGTTCCAACCCCCTGCCAAGGGCAGGGACACCTCACACCAGACCATGTCACCCAAGGCTCTGCCCAGCCTGGCCTTGAACACTGCCAGGGATGGGGCATTCACCACTTCTCTGGGCAATTAACCAGGAATTCTTTGCTGTTGAGTCAGATGTTGTAGTAACATTGCTCATGCAATACATTGCTCATGCCAAACATTTCCCATCATCAGTCTGAAATGGAAAACTGGTGGGTACAGTATTTGACTGGCAAAGCTGTAATGTCACCAGCTGAACCAGAAGTACTTTCAGCTCGGTGGCAAAGTCCTTTCTTAATGTAGCTATACAATACTTCAAAAATATTTGTAATGGATTTATTTCCAGTTGGATCTAAATCCTCCAGCAAACTCTAGATTTATTACATCTGTGGTGTGTAAAATACCTTCTTGATACCTCACATGAGCTTCCTTTCAAACCAGATGGTACTTACAGTTTATGGCATACTACATTACAGTCATTTACCGTCATACATACTGTGTTCTTCCATGGCATTAAACGTTAAAGGACACCTTTCTGCCCTATTTGAAAGGAGGGGGGGAGTAGAAACCCCATGTATTAGCAAAATTGCTGTCATTTATTTCATCACATCAAGGCAAGTGTGGTTGAACTAACCAATCCATTACAATAGAGGTAATACATCATTCATTATTTGCTGCTTGCTATGACAAGCCACTGGGTCTGCACATATAGACTTACGGATTTGGTATGTGGGAAGCTATAATGAATGTGCAGTTGTGATGAGCAAAGTTAATACTAATATTTACTGCTGTACAGCGACTGCTATGGATCAACTGTTTCCCCCTCCCTGCCTATTTGCCCCACTCCATATGTACAGGGAAATGTTCCATCTATTTCATTTCCATCCCAGCTATTCCTCAGTGGCAAGCTAGTCAGCTGGGGCTCCTGCCCTTTAGCAGAACAGAAACAGAACAGAAACCTAAGGGAGGTTGGTTTGCCAGGCCGCTCTGCCCTCGTGTCTTTGGCTGCTGTTGTGCCTCTGCATGAGGGCAGCTGCAGAAAGATGCTGGCTGTGTGCTTTTCTCCCCACCAAGTATCTTCATCAAATCTATTGAATCAACTGGAGGATGTCTGGCTGTGCAAAGCAACAGGGAAATTTGGCAACAAATGTTTTGAACTATTTTAACAACATATGCTGGTGGATATATATTATGCTGTTTATTTCTATATCTGCATACATTTATAGGAGTGTATGTAGTAGATAGATAGATAGATAGATAGATAGATAGATGTTACTATATCCTTAAAAAGCCAGCTGGTTGCAGCACCTTGTAATAAATCCTTTTATTTAAGCCCCTGCCCCATTCATTGCAGGGTCAGAGTGGGGCATAAGTGGGCTGGATCATCTGTGTCCTGTACCACTTTGGGCAAGAGGAGTCCAGGACACCATGGGGACACAACGGGCTCCATCCCTGTGCTCCCAGGAGTTTCAGACAGCCCTTCTGCAGCTTCACAAGAAGGTTGCTTTGTCAGATCCTGTAAAGGCAGGGCCAGGCAGGGCAGCACATTGGATGTCAAGGCTTGGGTGGCTTTTCTTGTATTCCCTGATGTTCCTTTGCATGCAGTCTCTGAGGTTCCTTCTGAAGAAAATCAGAAATGTCCACATGATGTCCAAGCCTAACTCTTCACAGTTACGTGTCTATCCATACAACAGGGTGTGCTTGAGGTTTGGTGTTTGTAGTTCCTGGACTCATTAACTACATGTTCAGGAAGTTGATCCATAAACCAAATTATCACTGAGTGATGCACCACACTCCCTGTGGTACGGACATCGTTCCTGTACGCCTACTGCTGCAGTCTGGACAGCAAGAGCACGCTCCAGAATTGCTGAGTCCTGGCCAGAACATACAGCGACTCCACATGCACATCACAATCAGTTGAGCCTATACTAAATCACCTGCCCATTGGAAAGGCAGGGAGAAACACAGGGATGTCCACTAAACATCACTTGTTTCATACGAAGTACAAGAAAATCCAGTGTGTTCTCTACTGGGATATATCCCACAGTACTGCTGACTGCTTGTCTCTTCTGCTCTCTTAAATCTGTCTGATCTTCTTTTCCCACTTTGAAAATGCCTTTTTTTTTAAGTTAAAGGAAAAAAAAAAAAAGGTATTTCCTCATCCTTTGTCCCCTAGTTCCCGGGCAAGATTGTACCTGCTTTTCTTCTTTAATTCTTGCTTCTATTGCACTGTGTCATCATGTTCAGGGTTCAGTATGTTTTTCCTAATTAAATTCCCCTGTTTTCCTGACTGCTGATTTGCAGATGCTTTATAAGTACTATTATTCTATTATTTTAAAATAAGAATGCTGTATGTTCACTGGAAGCCTGAGTGGTAAACATGCTATTAACTCATCTCCCCACCTCTCGACATTCCCACACCAGCTGCATTAGCCATTTAGGGAGTTGCATGCACGCACCTTGAGGAGCAAAGCCCCATACCTATGCACACTCTGTAAGCCATTTCTACACAGGAACAGCTTCACTATTACACTTGATTTCTCAAAACAGCCAGAAGATAATGGGTCCAAATCCGCCTTCAGCTCTGCTTCTGTAGCTCCTGTGAGTGACTTCAGTGCATCGCAGGTGCCTTGTGGAAGGGCAGATCCTGCTCTCCCTGGCATCTTGTTATGTTCTGATCATTGTCAGAGCATCAGCGGGAGATAGAACCTGATGGGGAATCCTGATGGCACAGGAGGACTATGCAAGCTTTTTTAATTAGAAGCATGAAGTGGCACCCAGGTCCTTGAGAAACTCCTGTCTTCTGCCCACAGCGCTTGCCCTTGATCATCACCATAATGCTGGTGAACTAGATATGGGCATTTTTGTCTTAGTATTTCTATTCTTGCCAAGAGAACTTGATCAGGAGCAAAACAAGTCATTCATGGCTCACTAGAGCAGTGAGTGGTTGCAGCTTTTGACAGTGTGACAAGTGGGTAATAACATATTTTCATGTGGTAGCCCCATGTGATGTCCTCAGTGTCTGTATGCTATACTAGATGCCCTGTCCCAGGGAATGACATGTGAAACAAGATACTTAAGTAGTGTTCCATAACCACTGCCTTTGGCTAAGGAAGTGCATGCACTTAGGCTGGTCAAAAGGTTTTCAAGTGCACATAATTTTTAACAAAAAAGGGACAACTACCACTAAACCAGCTTTTCTTGTCAGTCTGTGCATCTTCCATGCAACAAAGAAAGTGGTTTTGTAAGCACCAAACTCAAAATTCTCCTTCAACTCTCCATTATGAGCATTTGGAGTTGGGGCTTTTGCTTCCAGTAGCTCAAAGTTTTAACAATCTACTTTGCTCTTATCAAAGCTGAAGAAGGCAAGCATGGGTGCAAGTGTTCATCAGAGAATGGCTGGACAACCACAGTGTCGCTGCAAAAACTAAAGCAGGGCCCCTCATCCAACTGACATGTCTCAATGTGAAATCCATATATATACTGGATGATGATAAAACCTTTGTGAGCAGCAGTGTGGGTCCTGCTTGTGCAGTTCCAGCTGCAGTCTGGGCTGCGAGGGTGAACTTGAAAGATGGGGCGGCCAAAGCAGGTGGTGAGCAAGGATCTGGGTGAAGTCTTGCCAGTGTTCCCAGTAGTCACCATGGCAGGGCTCTTATCTGCCAAACATAAGAAACATGTTAAAATTACCCTAAACAGCCTATGATTATCTAATGCTAAGAGCAAAAATGTCTCTTGTAGGAAAGAAGAAAGCCATGGTCCCACTCAGGAGCATGTAGGCTCTTAGAAAGCTAATTTATGATGGAGGCATGGGAATTGCTAATCACACCTGTGGAAACAAATCACTGTTATGGCTTCGGATTGATTTCACCCCCATTTTCCACTTGCTCCTAATTTTCTCAAGCAGGTTCCTCGGGGGGTGGCAGTGTACTTGGCCTCAGCCTAAAGGTGACTATTTTGATAACTCTCAGGAAAAACCAGACTGGCTGTTTTTATATGTGGGTGTGAAAAGAAACCAGCTATTCCTATTCATTGCGGCTGCAGATTCTCTGCCCTCCTAACTCAGGAACAGCTGATGCTGGGAAATCTGAACTTGCCTTGTTTTATAGAGCTCAGCGATGAAGGAGAAAACAGAAGAAAATCAATTCAATATCGCTGAAGTTGGGAGCAATTCAAGTCGAAGACCAAATCTGGGGTTGAAACACAGCAGTGCAGCCCCACTGAAACACCAGCCCAAAAGCAGGACTGATATTGGCATATTGTACATATTCATGAAGAAGTTTGTTTTCCCGAGGATGCTAAACAGGGCAAAAGGAGGGATGTCAGGTTTATTTGCACAAAAGGCCCAGATCCAGCTCTGATGCAAAACCATGGGCTGAAGTATAAATAATGCTCATTCGGCACGGAGTTAATACCTCAGCCATGTCAGCGGGAGGTTTGTGCAATGATCAGAAAAAGGCTTTGGCCATGTATAGCAATTAACCTTTGCAGATAACATTATTCTGGACATACTTCTTGTATCCAATATTGCTTGGTAGGAAAATAGGCATACTCTGCCATTTTCCATTCCTATTTTTCTGTTCCCCTTTTTCCTTCCTCTGTCTTTCTCTTTACTCCCTGTCTGAGGGCATCTCCTTTGTCCTTCCTTCTTCCTTTCCATCCTTAAAGCAATGCTCTAGGCCTGCTATCTGCAGGGGTTTTTCTAATGTCTGCCCCATTCTAGAGAGTGGTAATTAAAGAGTTAATGCTGCCATTTAAGTGTCAGTTTGGGGCTTTGACTTCATATGTTGGTGACAGGAGAGACAAACTTCCATTTCTTAGAAACCCAGAACACAAGTAGAGATTACATCTCATCAGAATGTTGTGGGGTTGGACACATAAATCCATTGAGAGTTGGAACCAGCTTTTGACTTGGACTTTTCATTGAGTGAATTTTGTGGTTTCTGTCAAGCTGAGCCTTTGTGTGAAATTCCACATGAATTCCACATAAAATTCTAACAAATCTGCCCCTTCATTTTCAAATAAGCCACTCATCCCAAAAAAAATCACTGTTAGCCGTAAATGGTTAAAGGGAACAAACATGTCAAAACTCCCTAAAGCCACAGTGTTATTTACAGAAAGTGAATCTTTCCAGCCTCTGGCTGTTACTGGATTGTCATATGCTGCATTAGGCAAACTGCAGATGAACAGCAGGTAGGAAATTGAGTCTTCCTACTCCTGAACCATCACAAGAAGCCTCCCCAGATGGCCGAGCTGTCCCCTGACATCTCTTGATGTATTCTGTGATTGGTCCAGCAGCCACATGCCTCAGCAAGGCCCTCCAGGTCTAGCTGAGGTTGACGTGTCAACCAGGGCTCTGATCTCATGTTCATAATGATTTCATCTCTTGGAGCCAGAGCCCTCAATCCTTGCGCCTGGGCTGAGCTTCAGCTGTCATGACAAGCATTTAGAGTTAAGCAAATGTGATTGTGGCTTCACTTTGCATAAGCAGGCATGCTTTAAAATAGATTTATCTTTGTAAGCAGTAAGCTGTGCATACATGGTAGCAGATTTTGCCATATGTTGAGATGATTCCTCCATATGAGACATTTTTGCCCAGGGTCTGTAAGAGGGACTACCAAGGAGCCTCACAAGTCTTCTGTCCCAGTGGAGACCATGCTGTGTGGACACTTCAGACCACCTCATCACAATCCATCTGACTCATGGCACTGTCTTTCTTGGGCAGTCTGTCTCAGTAGTTTTTTCTAACCTCCAAGAAATGAAAGTCCTTGATGCATGTAGTGGAAGAGTATCTAAATTATAAAAGATTGCATTTTTTCTAATATGTTTATTAATAAAAAGAAGAACAAATTATCAACATTAAATATATATTCATGATATATATGATACGATTTCTAATACCAGCATTAGAAATGACACTGCATTATTCCCCTACAACTGCTGCTACAGCATGCCTGTGCCTGTGGGTTCACAGAAGGGATGGCTTGTCAGTCCAGAGATTTCATCTTTGGACAAGAAGACTCAGCATAATCATACGCACATCACAGAAAGACATGTAAATGTTTATCACTAGCATCTGGTAGGAATGGATTTGCATAACTGCCATCAGCAACTCTTAACTCTGTGGAGGGTGTGTTTGAGCATATTCATGCCTGTGAATGAATGGAGAATACAACTGGTTATTTTGTCCTAAAAATATTATTCCTTTTCTCCCTTCTCCTTCTGTCTGCCCTTTCCTCCTCCCCCTTTGCAATCAGCGTGTTTGTTTAAGGCTACTAGCTAACCAGCACTGTCTCAGGAGAGAGGTGTAGGGAGAAGCATGCACTGACGCTAGGCTGTTAATGAATTGCGCCACCGCTATGAGGCTGGAGCTTTGGAGGGCTTCTCTGCACTGCTGGCTTTTAGCGTGGTGTAAAAATGTCATGAAATGATAAAGTACACTTGGCCTTGCAGTTTTGCAGGCACGGAGCCAGCCAGCATGGCCCCAGGCTGTGGGGTTTGGGTTTCAGTAGAGCCAGAAGACTCACATGAGCTGAGGGTCTAGTCCGTTGTTCTGAAGTGCCTGAAAGATGGTCAAGTGTATGTGTTGCCTGGGCCGGGAACTGAAAATGAAGGGCTGGGTGGTGTCTGCTCACACCACAAGTCCTGCTGCTTGCTTGCTTCCTTCCTGCCTGCCAGCCTGCCTGCCAGTCTGCCTCCATCCCTCCCTCTGTCCCACTGGCTCTTTACCTCCATCTCTTGAGGAAAAGTTAACACTCTCTAGAGTTAAAAAGACCGGAATCATGCAGGACAAGTTTTAGCCTGTTGTAGAAAAAGATCTGAATCTTTACTAAAACTTAAAGAATTTTAAAGAATAACTTTTACAGCAACCTGCTGGTTTCATCCCTGCTAAGATTTTCCCATGATTTTTCTCCCAGACCCGCATATGGGCTTCATGGCAGCAAGTAGGAAAACCCTGGTGCTATGTGCATCTGATGTTCCTGGCCCCAGAGCCTGTGATGCCCTCGCTTTCCCACTAGGTCATTGTTGTTCTGAAGCCACAAAGAGAGCAAGATTAAAAGCATTTCCCTTTCAAGCAGCAACGAAGCAGAGCAGCAAAGTGACTCAGCCTGCCCTTGGGCACTTCTCTTTTCCAGAAACCAGGAGGCAGAGCTTTCCAGCTGCACCCTTTCCCCTTCATCCGTCATCTCTGTCCTTGCATCCCCTCATCCTCATGCACTCACATTTGGGTCTGTGATAGGCAAGGTAACTCAGTGCTATGCAGACAGTCCCCCTGTATCAGAAGGGTCTTGATGAGGGAGGTTGTGGTCTCTCTGAGCCTCCAGAACCACTTTAGAGGTGACTGGGCAATAAAGAATCAGTAGAAATCTCCTGCTCAGATCAAAGCTTGGTGTCGTTTTGCTTTCCAACAATTCTGCATAATGTTTCATTTTAAAAAAATAAAGATTTATTTTGTTTTCAGGGATCCTTTTTAAAATAACTGGTAAGAATTGTTGTCATTATATTCACTTTTTCATCACCCTCTGCCAAGAGTAGCTGCTCCAGTGGTAAAAGGGTGTTTGTGAGACCCTGATGTGAGACACTTGCTCTGCTTCAGTTCAGGGCTGAGCCTTACATTGCTCTTTCTCCTCCTGTCTTCTGGAAATACCACATCTGGACTGACTCCAAAACTGAAAAGTTTTAGCCCAGTTAAATCACTATTGTGACAGTTCGATGTCTTTTAAAACCACAGGCTTGCTAGGGAACCATCATTTTGGTCAGTGTCTTAAGTACGTTCTTCCCTTTTGCTATCTTTTTAGTCTTTTCTAAGCTATTCCACATAAATTTTTAACATGTGCCAAAGGTTTTATATATAAAAAGAGGGAAAGTTTGGAAACAGCAGCGGGTAAGTTAGGTAATGTGATGTCATTTCAAGGAATAAATCTAGATATTTTTTCCCCCTACATGGTATGTGCCACGTAGCTTGGAAGCTCAGTTAATGCCTTGGACACATGCATGGTAGGTAGATGATTTTTCAAGAACCATGCTGAAAAGCAAAGCAGCCAAGCATGAGCCTAGTGCGAAGAGTTACACAGCCTTTGACTTCAGTTGGTTACTGAACCCAAAGATGAAACTGACTGTAGAAATTACACGTCTCAGAAAGAGCCCTGTAAAGCTCCCGAGGCCCTGCTGATGCTTATGAAACATTTGTGTCTTGCTCAGTGTACTTTTTCATAATTACTAGTATATGGATTTGTATTGTTCAAAGCCCTAACAGTGAATCTGCTGTGATGGATGTGCAATAAAACAGAACTAATTGGAAGCATTAATTTAGACAGAGAGAGAAGTTGACATGGAGCTCTGAGTACGAGATGCTTTATATTGCCATACCAAGTACACAGTGTTTGCTTGGAAATACGCATGCTCAGATCACACCACCTTCACAAACAAATTGTTGCAAATTGTTGCTGTGTCATTTTTGCCTCTTTGTGTTTTATTTCTCACCTGAAACACATCTTGGACCCGAGGTCATCTTAAGGAGATAGTTGTAATGCAATAGAAAAGTTGCTGTAGGAGCTGCTGTGTTTCTGGCAATGTAATTGACAGTGAAGGAGCAGGCAGGAGCAGCTCCCAGCAGGGACACTATTGAATAAATATAATAAGCACAGCAGAATGGGAGAGTAATGCATCTGCAAGCTGTATGTCCCCTCAAAAATATTCTGTGCTTTAGGCCTGCAGCAGCAGAGGTTCATGTTGATTTTGCTGCTCCCTCTTGCTTTGTCTGCCTGCTGTCACCCTGGTCCTGGTTAAGGGCTGATCATGTGTGATGCTTTTGGCACATGGGTAATGCCACCAACATCAGATGGAAGTGGCTCTTGCTCCAGTGCCCAAAACAAGAAGTCAAATTCTGACTGCATTAAAATACAACCTTATGTGTGTTTCTTGTCATCTGAACATTTCAACCTTAGTTCATGCCAGATAACTTGAGTTTAGCTGCTATATACAAGTTGCTGTTGGTAAATAATCTTGGGCCAAGCAGCTGTTTTCTGCACCTTTGGTATGCAAGCACTTGAATTTTACTTAAATCACCTATTTGTCTGAAACACCGTTTTCCAACAAACGAGGTAAATGGGGGAATTGAGCACCCAAGCACTGGTTGTGCTGAGCTGTCATGATGGCTTCAGGTGGCCCACCCAGCACCCAGATTTGAAGAGAACAAAAGATGAGCCTCTCCATTCCTTTGACTACTCCTTCCAATGCTTATTAGACATAAATCTTCAGATTATTTCTTACTTCTCATTTGGTCATGGGTCTTCAGTTCCCAACCATCTTTTACTTCTGTTGGTTATCATAGAATCCCAGACTGGTTTGGGTTGAAAGTGACCTTAAAGCTCATCCAGTCCCAACCCCCTGCCATGGGCAGGGGCACCTTCCACTAGAGCAGGTTGCTCCAAGCCCCTGTGTCCAACCGGGCCTTGAACACTGCCAGGGATGGGGCAGCCACAGCTTCTCTGGGCACCCTGTGCCAGCACCTCAGCACCCTCGCAGAACGTCTTCCTTCTATCTAACATGAACTTCCCCTTGGTTCCTTTGTTTCTGTGTTCTCCTCTCAGTCATCTGTATGCTGCATAATCTTACTGACTGCAGAGGAGTTGTCCTGGATTTACACCAGTGCAGCAGAAGCTACCATCTGTCCCTGTGGACTTTTCCTGACACTGCTATCTGTGGTCCTGGAATTGGTCCCTCAAGCAAGCTTTCTGTTATTTATTTCCATGCAGTCCTTTCAACTCATATTGAATGGGGCTGAAACTCAGCACTTTCTCTTAAAATTATGTCCTTCCTATAATGCTTCTTGATATTCCTTCCTCTCAGTGTCCTGACCTTTACTAAGGCTGTTGCTAATATATTCTCTTAGCCATGGTAGTTAATGTTAATGCAAAGACTGATGTTCTCCTGCAGCTTTAACACTGATGTGCCATGCTTAGTGCTCTGTCTCCAAACAGAATTGCTTTCCAATATTGCATTTTACTGTGGGAATAATTCTACTGCTCGGGTACAATGACAGCTGAGAATGCTTAAAAAGGGAGAGGGGAGAGAGAGGAAGGGGAAAATGTAGTAAGGCAAAAGTGTGACAAGACTCTTATGTCTGTATTATCATTGCATTTCATGGGAATGTAACATCTGACTGCCACACAGCTCTTGCAGCATCTGTCTGTGGAGGACCCAGAGTGACGTTTAATTGTGGTTCTTTCAGAATGCTTGAACAGCAAGTTCTTGTCATCTTAGGCATTTCAGCCACTGACCTTGGTTCATGCCAGATAACTTCAGTTTAGCTGTCAAAAACCAGATAAACCCAAGTTATCTTGTTGTTTGTCATTAGCTCTGCTGCGCCCTAGTTTCAAGGTTATGTTTTGTATATACATTAAATCCAGACCAAGGAAAGCCTGGATCAGAGCAGTGTAAGCAGTAAAACTGTGTTATTAGCTATTTCGGAGATGAATTTGTCTTTCCAAATGCATCACTGGGTACATTTGCAGTTGCATCATTTCTGAGGAAACAACCCTCAGCTGTGTTTGGAGTTTGTTGCTGATGCATCAGGAGATGTTAAGCCCTCCGTGGGCCCCAAGCAGTCACACGTATTAAGGGCAGTGCAGCAAAGCCAGGTGCTACCACTGAGGTAGGCACTGAAACCACCACAAATCAAATGTTCCCATTACATGGCTGGCATTTGTGCACTTCCACCAGGAAACAAATCAATAGCCTTTGAGAGCAGAGCAGTCACATCACAGGGCTAGAGACACATCACACAGCAAAGCATTAGGACATTGCTCCTGGGATGCTTTCTCAGCATGGGACGCCCAGGCTGCATGTTTGTTATAAAGGCAGAGGTGTCTAAGCCTGGGGTGCTCTCTGCTGTGCAGCATCACGCAGCCACTGTGTTCCTGGAGGGGAGATGGTGCAGGGGAGAGGCAGGAGAAGAGCTGACCCCAGCCCCCATCGACAGTAGCTGAAGAGTAAGTACCACACTTTGGGAACTGTGTAATAGCCTGACTAAAGTGAAATGAAATGAGGCTCCCAGTGTAGCTGCTGGAGGGGAAAGCAGAGATAAGATGACCACGTCATATCACCAACAACATAACTGGTATTAACGAAACAGAAGTCAAGGGTGGATGAACCCTGAGGCTGAGCTAACTTTCACATCGAGAGAAGATCCCTGAAGGGCTGTGTGCTGACAGGGCAACATGGAAAAGCTGGTACATTTAATCTCTTCACAAGGGCTGTTGTGTGAATAATCAGAAGTGGTTAGGGTTGTCAGTCCAATTTCCTTCCAAAATAGAATTAAGTGTGGAGGTGATGACATGTCAGGAATGGGTGAAGTAGATTCTCTTCTGAATATAGTTAGAGGCTGCTGGAACCAGAAAGAAGAGACAAATGAAATATCTTACTTGTGAGAATAATGCTGCGATAGGGGTTATGCTTATTATTATTATTACTATTATTCCAAACAGTGGTTCTATGTTAATGGTGCAAAGAAGAGCATATGGCAGTGCCAGCCTGTCATGTTTAAGGCAGGATGAAATTGATGACCTGAGTCCATTATAAACACTTAAACCGTTGAATGTAAATGATATTTCAGATATGCAGTAGTTTCCTATGAAAAGACAGGACTATGAAAAGAAAGGACAAACACGTGTTCAAAATGACCCTCGGACGCAGCGCACACAAAAGAGACTATCCATATGGAAATGTGAAACAGTTTACTTTGCTGTGTAATTGCACGCATGCTGAATAGGAAATACGAATTGTGGAAGTGAACTGCAGGGTTGATAGAGCATATTTTTATAAAGTGAGGTCCTCTTCCTAACTTCATATGTCTTTCCACTTGAATTACTGATCCCCTGACTCATCAGGTATGCCACAGCCCCATGCCATCTCATCCTTATGGTTTTTGCATATGATATTGCGTATCTCCACCTTGTGAATCTAATGCAGGAGCAGTAACACTGAGTGAAATAAAAGCAGCAGAGTCCTACTCTCAGTAGCAGAAATTATATCCTGCTACTGTTGTGACCTTACTTACACGAACATATGATTTACAACATCAAGTTGGACCATTGTTCCTTCCAGACCAATACTCAGCTTTTGAAGGGTAGCAAAAAATCCATATTTCAGTCTAATGGAGCAAAACCCCCTTTCTTCATCTCTGCAGTGAGCAGCTGATACTTCCAGGAAGGGGATTTGTTCTTTCCCTTTTGTCTTTGTATGTCATAATGCAACCTGCACCCCTGACCCACCTGAGTTTCAAGCATGTACCTCCAGTTTTTGACCCCCTTGGGCCATCAGCAGATCTCCTGAAGAGCTGCTCATGGAGCACCCATGTGGCTCGGTGCAGCAGGGCCATGGTGAGTATCCATGTTATTCTGAAATCAGCTTTAGCTGAAGCCAGGTTCAACTCAGGACAGCTAAAAGGCAATACAAACTTTTTTTGCAGAAGCCAAATGAAAGCTGTCGCTAGTCTATAGAAGAACGAACAGAAATGAAAAGTAACAGCTCACTTCTTTCCTTAGCAACCTGACATCCACTCCAGAGGCTTTGCTGGCCATGTATAATCCAGCAGATAATAAAAGCAGCACATTACAGCCTTTCTGGCTGGTTTATACATAACCTTATATCCTCAGGCTGTGCTCACAGGAGAAAATGTGGACATGGAAACTCTCACTACCTGTTATAGGCCAAGTCCACCTTCGGGATTATTCCCATTCCAATCTGACACTTTGTACCCACAAAGCCAGTCCCCCATACGGGAAATGCTGACTCCCTGGATCCCGACCTGGTTTGGACCTTACTTGCCCAAATGATAAACTGTGAATGAATAACTGCATAAATCCCCAGCATTTGCTTACTCTGGGACACAGTGTCCCTTTTGCATCAACTGATCCAAAACTCAGAGTAAAGCTTTCCTGCAGGTAAATATTATGGTTACTTTCTAATTACGTTACCTGCTCACATAACAAATCAGTGCAAGCTCTTCATTATAAGCTTTCATTGGAAATCAAGCACAAGGGTAACCAGGCACTTGGAGGTAATAATGTGTTTGAAGGAGGCATAAGTAATACATCATCCAAATTACTTTCAATGAACAGATGAAATGAGTGCAATACCTTCAGGGTTTGTAGAAGTTAGTCAGCCTCTGCCTAGCTGTAACATCCCTTCTGGCTGTAGCATCAACATCTCTGCACCTGAAGCTGGAGAATTTAAGCACAGCTTTTGCAAATAGAGGAAAACAAAGTCCTGAATCATTGCAGCAGAGGGATCCATGAGTAGGGTGCTTTGCTTTGCTTTGCCTTGCCTTGCCTTGCCTTGCCTTGCCTCGCCTCCTGTTTGTATGACAAACACAGTTTGTCATGCAGTGTGTTACAGTATTTGCAATTAGCCATGGATCAAAGACAGGCAGAGGGATAGACAACCTGTCCCTACAAATGTTTCCGTAGAAAAGGCAAGCTAAAAATGACTGTGCTGTGATGAAAGAGCATTCTGGGTCTAGAAGAAGTGTCCTGATTGATAGGTAAGTCAGTGTAAATTAGGGCTGGAGGCTTAATCCTGAAGAAATTAAATGTGGAAAAGACGTGGTGCTGGAATCAAAAGCCTCTGACTTGTTTACCTCCAACTGCAAGGGGGAATGTTTTGAAAGGATTGTAGCAGGTCCAGGAGCTGTAGTTGGTTGGAAAAGGCTTGTGCATGAAGCAGTGGCTCCTGCTTCCTCGTGCTACTTTCCAGGTGCCAGATGTCTTGCCTTGCATGCTGTTTCTTTGAGAGGCAGCAGCTCCTTGCTTCATCTGAATTAGTGCTTGCCCTCTTACCCTCTAATATGGGAAAGAAAAGTGCTTCGTAATGCATTACCATGGAAGGGCTGCCTTGCTCTAGTCCACTCTTCATGCCGATGAAGTGTTGCTCCCCAAGGCTGGTTGTGTGGTGTTCAGGAGAAACTGGTTCTAAATGGCCAAAGCAGTGGGATTTCCTTTCCTGGAAGGTATTGCAATAGAGAGACTATATTTCACCTTTTCAAACATCACTTTTATTTATCCCTTTTTTGTACTAAACAAATCCTCGCTTTGCTTTGTGATGATGCCACGTAAACAGATGGAGGGAGACGAGGTGGGATTCACCTTGCCTAATTCTCATCACCTGAAAGCTGGACATCTGGTTAAAGCTCATCATCCTCTATGTGACCTCTTGCTAATGGCAAGAGAGGAGCCTCTATGGGTTACTAGTCAATGTGTGGATGGGGTGTATTGCCTGCCAGAGCCACAGCTACCTTAGGCTAAGCATGTGACTTTTACATATCTGAAGTTACTCACTGCTTTGGGGAGTTGTCAGAAACCTTTTGAAGATGGCTTTGAATCCTCCTTTCCTCCTTCTTATTGTTGCTCAGTAAATGGATACCCTTGCTTAAGTCAGCATCTGTGACACCAACTACATCATCCTCTCTTTGGTGAGATCCTATTTTAAGCTTTCTATCAGAGGCCACAGCTATTTGTGTCATTGTCAAAACTCTTCAAAAGGTCCGGTGACATTGATGGGAGGTCTCTTAAAAGCCAAAGGTTCTGCAGTAACATAAATAGGATCAGCAGCAGTAAGTGCAGGTGAAAGAAAAGCCAGCTGCACATCCTTTCTGTCTCCCTTGGCAACAGCATCCTGCCAACAAAAACTGCTGCCAAGTAAAGGCTGGAAAGGAAGGGATGTGCATTTGCAAAGCTGGGGCTGGACAAGCTTTGTGTGAGGGGGGAGCTGTTAGACCAAGGAATACTCGTATGCTTTTAAAAGGATCTTCGGTTTGTTCCATGTGTTTTTGGACAAGGGAATGCACAGAGCCTCTGTTGTTCAGAAGGGTTTTCATCTGAAATTCCAAACGATGGTCTCTGCAGTTTTGAGCCATATGTTTCCATCCATGACAGCACACAGAGAAGAAATCTGTGTGAGTAACTACTTACAGATGTGGTGAATCCTCCAGCAAAGGTTAAAATACGTGGCATGGTTCTCTTGTTATGCCAGCTGCAGCTTCGTGCTAAATCATTGTTTCAGCAGCAAGCTCTTCATCAGCCCTGAGCTCCAGAAAGTGCTAAACAAGCTGATATTTGTAAGGACCGCTTATTTTATAATGCGCTAAATATCTTTATTTAGAAAAACCTTCAGGCTGGAAACAGCAAGGGGGGAAAAGTGAACTGCAGATGGGAAGGAGAAAAGAACCGTCAGCATGAGAGCACTAAAATGCAAAGCGGATCTCAGATTATTATTTGCACTTTGTCTTTCCATATCCTTCATGAAACAGTTGTGGCTGTGAAAACAGGGCTTGTATAACTAAGGGTAAGATATACTTGTGATATAATATAAACACCTGCCTAGCTTTCCCATTAGGGACTTCAGTCAGCACTGGGGTCACTGTGGAGGCCCCATAGCTGCTATGGGGCCGAACTCAAACCTATTGTCACAGGATCATTCCTGTCTGAGTCAGCCACAGCATCAAAAAAGAAGTTTGGCTGCAACATGGTTGTATCAAGACCTGAAAACAGGAGGATCTTCTCACCTGGTATGGTAAAGAGTGAAGAAGGAACTGGCTTTTCTCTCTAGCAAAATACTAGGAATGAATTCTGTGGGGAGCCCATATAACAAACTGCTCAGGCTGTTGCAGCACAACAGGGGCTCTGAATCAAAGCCTGAGTGGTGGGGATTGCCCCAGGACTCCTGGGGGATCCCCACACCACTCTCAAGAAGCCCCTAACTTGTTGCTCTCACACCATTTCCCTTTTGAGGGATTGGTATTTGGCTGCACAGGGCGCATTTGTGTGCTCTTCAGGCAGTGTGTTCTTCCAGATACCCAGCTGTGCCAGAGACAGGGGAAGAAGAAGAAATGGAAGAAGAGAGGTGGGATTATGGCTTTAAGAATCACGGGATCTGTGGACATATTTATGGCCAATTCGCCACTGAGGAGTGAAGAAATCAAATACAGACCATACATTTTGATGCCAGTGAAGGAGAGAAGATGATCACTATTTCATGCCCCGTATTTCCCTCCGACAGGAATATTAATATCATTAGAGGTAATTGAATGAAGTCTGGTGGAGGCACAGAAGCAGGAGGTAGATGTGTAAAAGCCATCCACACACAAAAAAGCTGGAGGAAGGGCATGCTGCCTTGGAATGGGGACTGAGCAGCCTCCCAAGGGCGTGCAGCTGGGGTGCTTGTGGCTGTTTTGTTCTCAGAGAAGGAGCACTGCCAGCAATCCTCTGGCATCTGAATAGACCCATGTCAGACAAACTGTATCTGGACTTGATGGGAAACCAAGCTGGAATACCAAGCAGCCCGTGGATCTGCTGGCAGAGAGGGGATCTGGCTCAGTAAGTAATCCTGCCTTGCAGTGGCAAAGGTAGTCCATAAAGGAGCGAGCCCTCTCGCTGCACAGCCCTGCAAGACACGCCTGCCTGGGCTGTCTCTGCCCTCATTCCTCCAAACCAGTTCCAACAATAACAGCAACTCCTGCTGCAGCTGCCTCGTTAGGGAGAAGATGTGTTTTGCCTTTCTCTGCTGAGAGATGAAGCTTCCGAATCTGTGTGATGTGAGCAGGTGAGGATGTCTGCTGACAAGTCCAAATGATATTTCCAGGTAAGTGATTACCTTGAGCAAGCAGCTAGAGTCAGGCTCTTTCTTCTTATTACCCTCTTCTCAGTAATTACTGTTGTCCTAGATTGTCAGTAAGCCTTTTCACAAGGCTCAGCAGCTTGGATGTCTTTGTGTGCTTAGCTGAATAGGGGATCTGAAGCAGTCCTGTAGTATCTACGAGTCTCTAGTGCGGTGTGAGAACGAACTGGGAGCTGTCTGCTCTGCAACTACACTATACTGTCCTATTTGTATCACCCATTGTTTAACTCCCTGGAGAAATGGATTTTGATTTACAGGCTCACTCTCTTGAAATGTGTGATGGAAGTGCACCTTAGAGGAAGTACTAGTGGTCTGCAGTGGGTTTCTGTTGTTAAAGGGCCAGGAAGTTTTGCCACATGAAAACTGGAGCCGCTGTTACTGTTGTTGCACAGGGAGTGTCAGCGAGTGCTGCTTAATTTGTGTTTGTACATGTGATTTCCAGAGCTTCTGCTGATGCTGGTTGATGTTACTGCAAATAGAGCTGTTAGTCTGTGTGTCTTAGTCCCTGCGATACTTCGTGTATTGAAGTCGGGGTTGATCAATCTAATACTTGCATGGGAAAACAGACAATAACTTGTAAGTTAATATCTGGGAGTTCTGGCATAAGAGCCACTGAGAGATGGGCAGGGAAGAGAAATTTTCTATGCTGAGTAACCTACTTTTTCTTCCCTCAGTTATGCCACCAATCATGGATGAAATTTGCTTAACTCTTTGTTTGTACAAAGGCTGGTTTATTGTGAATGAAAATCGTATTGCTCTGACAGATGACAAAGAAACCATAACAAAAATGACCGTAATGAAAGTAGTGATCTGTACTTTCTGCACAGTTTCCATCTATTAAAGATTCATTTTGCTCCCTGCAACGTTTTAGGTTTGCTGAGAGACACATGAGAAGTTAATAGTGTTGTGAAGGAAGCTTTCATTACAACAATAACATTGCTGTTGCTTTGAACAGGTTTTGCACAACCTTCACTCACTATTAGCAGAGAGGCTTCAGCATCCCTTACACTGCCCATGTGCCCCCAAGCCCTGGGTCTGTAGATAATGGTCCTTTTAGGAAAGCTCCCTTTGCTTCTCCTGCCCACACAAGTCTGAAATAATGAGTCCAGCAGCAGGGCTCTGAACAAAAAGCTCTTCCTGACTACCTAGAGCAAAACTGTTTGGCTGTGTTTGTCCTGCTGCAAGGTCTGAGGTAGCAGAGGCCAGAAGGGGTCAAACGCCAGACTGAGCACATGGTGCACATTCATTTGCTATAGAAAATGTGAATGTGCAGCTCAGAAGTTTCCACTGTACCTCTGGCAGTCAGGACTTGGTCCAAAGCCTGCTAAAGTCATTGAGAACCTTTCCACAGGCTTTAGATCAGAAGTTGGTTGTAGATCCGAAGTTTGTGTGGTTTAAAGGGGGCAGCTCGGGGAGGCTGAAAACATGAGCTGGCTCTGCCATGTCGTGCAAAAAGGCTGTTCTCAAAAGTGCCCATGAAGTGTCCTGTGCAGCACCAGCAGTGTTATCTCCTAAATGAAGCCTTTTCACGTTGTCCTGTGCTAGGACACTGGCTTCTAGCAGGGTCTTCTGAGGTCCTGAGATAAAACAGTCAAAGGATGTCAGCTGCTGGGGCTAGAATTGCTTTGGTTTTCCCGTCTAGAGGGAGGCTGTTCTGCCTCCTGCATGCAAAGTATTCATAACCCCAGCTTCCCTGAGACTCACTGAGGACATCGAGAAGTATTTTAAAACATTTCTGGGTAGGAACTGCTTCATTTTCTTCATGTCCACACCATTTCTGGGCTCCTCATGTGAGTGTATGATGAGAAGCAGCACTGTAGGGGAAGCTGTTAAGATTTGAACCGTTGCACCATGTTCTCAGGAAGGAGGCTTTCTGGCTAAATGTGCATCGGCATCTTCTCTGTACACTCTTCTGTCACTCTGCTGTGCTTCATCCTTGAGTTAATTCGTTCTGCGCTTAATATTCCCTTCTTGGTGCACTATGCAAGACCACAGGATGACACAGTTCACGCTGCAGAGGTGTCAGGTCAATCAGCTTCTCATTAGGGTTGAATGGTCTTAATGTAGTCATAAAATGAGACACCAAAAGTGGGAATTTGACACACAGCATTTAGAAGCCAAACCGGTTTGACCCCTTCTGAACCTGAGCTCCTATACCTTAGAAATGGCCTGTTATGAAAAAACTTAATGGTGTGAACTGACCTTTGAAAATATAATTAATTATTATTATTTGCTGTAATGTGCTTACATCAGTCTGTATAACCATTATGCCAGCAGATGGTAAGGACAGTGAGTCCTTAACCCCAAGGGCCTATGATCTAAGTAAGATCAGTCCTAACAGTCTTAGGCAGCAAAAACTGAAGGATTTTGGCAAAGAGCTGCAGGACTGTGCTTTGAACAGACCAAAGGCATCTGCTGGTTGCCATCTCAGCTGGGATATCAAAACTTTGGCCATGACAACTTGATAGGAACCAGGTTTCCTTTCAGTGGTAGTCTGATTGAGGGTGAGCTGAGACACAGGGGGACAGTTGGCATCATACTCCCCATGGCCCTTTTCCCCATGCAAAACAGAGGTAGAGGTTGGGAAGGAAATAAAACTGAAGGGTTTGTATAAGTCCATTTCTGTGATAAATGTGGCCTGCAACTTAGTGAAGGAATTCAGACTATCATTTTCCTAGGCTTAAGCCAGAATTGACAGACAGGGCAGTCTAATATCAGGGACCTCAATAAGAGCCCTACTTTGTAGGACATTGCATATCCTCAAGTGTTAGAAAGGTAACTGGGAACTCTGGGCAATCAGGTCACTGCACATCCAGCCACAGCATGCTTAGGTGGTGATGCAGAACATCTGGAAATGCCAATTCCAGCTTTACTTTTTGCTTTCCAGTTGGCTGTTGATCAGTTATAAAGGCAATTAATTCTACTTGAAAGGGTCAGGAAAGCCCACTGTGAAGTCATTATTGTTATCTGGTTCTCCCTGAACATACAGCACTGGCTATTTTTACAATGATCTACTAAACTGAATACTTTTTCAGTAGTTAGGAGCACAGATTAGTTCTGGTTGACACTGAAGGAGTTACTGTGGTCCATTCAAACAGTAAACCAACGTCCTAAGAAGCTGTAGCTTATGGGGCCACATTGGCTCTGTAGAGGCTGTTAAAGGGAGTCTAGCAGACAAGCAAAACATGACTGCCACAGACTGAGACAGCCAAATGTCTTGGGGGCTATTGTTTATTGTCAGATAAATTACTTTTGATGTTGTATTTCCTTTGAATAATTATACTTTACAAGCCACCTAAAGGTACTAGCTAAATGCATCTGGCTTCCCGTGCCTGGTACGTGGTGACCTGCTACAACAGGCTGCCCCAGAGAGATCATAAATCTTTATAGCAGCAAGCTTCTGATTTATCAGTTTTGCAAGAAGCAGAGGTGGATAATAGGTAGGTTTTCAAGCAAAGAGCAGAGTTTCTAACCCCAGGGCACAATATGCAGAAAAGCTGTCAACTTCCCTATTCCTTAAGGAAGATCATGGAGAAAAATACTAACACAGTAGAGATGTTTTTCTGCATGAGGTGTGAGAGCAAGTAATTACACAAAGAACATCCCAAAATCTTAGAAGGCGTTATAATCATTCCAATCTAGTATCTCCTAAGGTCTGCCAATGTGCTTTCTCTTGTGTGCTCAGAACAGCAGGCCTCAAGTTTCCTGAACCATTATCTCCACACACCAAATCCCAAATAAATCGTCATCCTTTTCTCTTTGAATTTGTTCTGTGGCAGCAACTTGTCTTGGCATGAAGTATTGGCCATATGGACACTGGAATATCTTCTTTGACCTTGACCTCAGAATAAGCTCTGCCAAAAATGTGAAGATAAGTCCTCCTTTTCATTTCCAAGAGTGATGCTCCATGAATACAGCATGATCTGCTCTCCTGGTTGCATCTCAGTGTATGGAATGTGCTTTTTTCTTAGATGAGGTGTTCTGCTAAGAGCATGTTGTCTGCAGTCCCTGGGAACTGGGAAGCAGGATCCCAGACGATGGTTTATTTGGCAGAGATCTTTATTTCAGGAATAAATAAATCAAAGAGCTAATTTTAGCATCAGGCAGTGGAAAGCACATTGCTAGTAATTGTCTCTCACTATGTTACCCAGTCAGTGGTTTCATTTTCTGGATGCTCTGTGAATTAACAGGAGGCTGGGAGGGGCAAGATGAGGTGAATTTTGTTGGTTGCAGAATTCTGTGCTGTTCTGGTTCAGTAATTATGGTTAGTGATCAAAGTAGAGGATTTAGCTGGGTTGGAGGAATAAGTGCTGCTCCTTTGGTCAGCTTTGCTGGCATGTGAATGAGTGTGAATGATGCACAGAATTCAGAATAAACACATTTCATGGCATCTGCATCTGCCCAACACGCAACACAGAGCCCTAGGGCCCAATGGACACCTCATCAGAGATCTTCTTTCGTTGTCTCAAGCCCCTGCCTTCCTTTTCTGCTGGTGCCCATAACAGGTATTCTTCCCAAGTAGGGTAGAACCAAATGGCCTAACAATGCTCATGGAGGAAGCTGGCAAGCCTGGAAAGGGTAGAGAAGGGGGCAGGAAGGTTCTCCACAGTCTTGGCTGGAACGTTTGGAGTCCTGCAGCCTTGACAAACTTGTCTCCCTGATTTGTTAAGACTGTGGCAACATTTTTCCCCTTGACACTGAAATCCACACTAGCACAGTGCTAATGGTGCCATCTGATGATGCTCAGTGGACTGTGCAAAATGGATTTATTCTGTGTGCTTCCTAGTGGGCAAAGTTTCACATTACACTCGACAGCTTCAACATATGGAAATGGTGACGTGTGATTGATGTGGTCCCTGCATGTCACACTAACTCACGGTGTATTAGCCCTGCATCCCGGGGAGGCTTATGCTACTGCAGCTGCCCACGTCCGTTATCTGGACTAGGAATAAATGGAAGAATTGATGTTCCCAGCAGTATGAATCTGGTACTTCATGAGATGACGTGCACTGCAGAGGGTGGCAGGAGGCAAATTTCATACAATCCAATTCCACAGCGCATGTGAGCACAGAACAGGTTACAACCATTTGCATATAGGTGCCAAGGGCAGTTGTGTTAGATTGAATCAGTCCTTTAATGGTCGCCTGACTTTTAAAGATGGCTGTGATAGTTTTGTTATTGTTTCTTTATGTTTTCTTGTTCGTTTTTAGCATTTGGAGATTGTCCATGTCTCATACTCCAAAAGAAGTGACTAGATTGTCTGAAATTGCTCAGTAAAGGGCAGCATATATATAACCCAGGAAAGCCCTCTCATCAGACATCCCTTCTTAACCTAATTTTCAGCAAGGACTAAGCAGCTGCTCTCTCAAACCCCCCAGATTGCTTAATGGCATCCAAGACTGGAGGCAGCCCAGTTTAGGATTTTGCAGACAAAGGAATGACTAAGGATGCCCATAGTGATGCAGACATTGAGCTGGAGACCTCCTGGACAAAACAAAGATGAAAAGTCTTTTGTTTTTACCCCTAAATGCTTTGTAGGATGTTTTGTAGCTTCTACAGGGAAATCCTGTAGAATCGCTTTTCCGAAGATTCCCTGAGACCTTCCCATTCCCACCTCGCTTCTTCCACAGCCATGGGGCCGCCACAGCCCCTGCAGATTTTCCTTTCCCTTCTTACTTTCCCAGAGAAGCCAACAAAGTTGGATGCTAACTCTGAACATGGAAGGTGTCCCTTCCTGCTAGACCTGCCCGCTGGTCCCTCCCTGGTGTCTCACCCTCTCTCTGTGCTTCTTTCTCTAGGTGTTCTACTGATCTTGGCACTGACAGAAGAGCTGGTGTTTTCTGTTCAGGTACTGTCTCCCACTGTCTCCTCCTCTCAGGGCTTCCCGATGAACACTACCACTGTCACAGCCATGGGAACAACGCCTCGCCACAAAGACCACCATGCAGCAGAGCCCCTTCCCACGTCTGCTCACACCGTGCCCCATTCCATCAGCGTGGTGGAGAAAGCCCCTTCCACCGGGCAAAAGCAAGCGAGTGGCCCTCACCTCGGCGACAAGGAAACATATCATTTACACAACCGGAGTGCTTTGTACTCGGGACAGACTCGCCCCAAGGGGAAAATATTCCAGGTTTTCAAAGGCAACTTCACAGAGTCCTCAGAGCCTTACCTAAAGACGACCCTGCACTCTCCCTTCCCTACCCTGAGGAGCCCTTTCACAGACCACCCCTTTCAGTCCCAGACCACAGCATCCAGTGATCCGAATGGCATGGGGCTGGCAAGAACTACACACTCAGACCCTTCACCCCACCACAGCACCTCGGGAAGCCTTAGGGAAGCAGAGCGAGGTGACGGGGCCGAGCTAATGCTGCAGGAGGCAGATTTTGCCACCACAACTGCTGGACCATCAACCGATCCTGAAGCGGTGTCGGTGCCTTTTAAACCCACCCACTACAGCGTATGGGATATGCTGAGCAAAAACAACTCTTGGGTAACCTTGAACCTCAGTACAAACGTCCCTCTGTTTGCTGGCCCCGGATCTGCAACAGCAGCAGCGGGGCACTCAGTTCAGACCAGTTTTGATGTCAGTGTCTCCTCCCCGGCAGCGGGAGATCCCAAGGGACCCTCTCCAACACAGCGTGGCACGGTGACCAACGTGACCTTGCTAAGCACTGCTCTCTCTGCAGCTCCTGCCACCAGGTTGTCCAGTTCCATTTCCACCGCTGGCTCCACCGCCACTGGGAACTTCCTAAACAGGCTGGTTCCTGCTGGGACCTGGAAACCTGGAGTGCAAGGAAACATCTCCCATGTCACCGAGGGGGACAAGCCCCAGCACAGAGCAACCATCTGTCTCAGCAAGATGGACATTGCCTGGATCATTCTGGCTATCAGCGTACCTATATCCTCATGTTGTAAGTTAACTGCTGCTTTGTTTTGCTTTCTCTTTCCTTAAAATTCAGATTTCAGCCCATGATTTAAGGAGTAGGTGGTGAGCTAACAGAGGAGGGTGGCTTGAGATGGGTGAGGAGCAATTGCTAGGTAGAGATCACATTCACTGATTGAAGTGCTTCAAAATGCAGAGCTGAAATGTTTACACTGAGAGCATACTTGCTCTGTTCCTATTAGAAATCACTTAGTCTTTTTGGACCTTCATTTGAGGGTGTAACACGAGGCTGAACAACTCCAGAAGGTGATTCAGCTTTACTTCAAAGGATTTAAGCCAGTAATCAAAAAGTTGTACGAGTCTTTAATCTAGGAACTGCTATATACTGCCCTGGAATTGGATTAAAAAAGCCTAGTGCTAACCCAGAGGATTAATGCCAGTTGTAATGGCTGATACCTGGGGAAACCAGGGCAATATTTCAATGGAGGCAGTTCATGAACTATCAGATTTTAAAGTCTGATAACCAAAGTGCTGGTTTCCGCCATTGGAATTCCAGCTTTGCAGCTGCTGAGGGAGCAGGAAGAGTTTGAAATCCTGGTCTTCGGGCACCTGCGGGAGCAGGGCAGGTTGGGTTCCCAGACCTGGCTTTAGGGTCTCAGCATTTGACACAGGTACAAAAACCACGTGAGACACGATGAGAAAACTGGGTGCTGGGGTGTCCCCTGCTTAGCTGGGGTATGTTGACAAGCTGGGCAATGTATTCTCTGGGGTTTCACTGGTGCGGAGTGTGATTATGCTGATCTGCCTGGAGTGGAACAAGAACCAACATTTCCCAGCCTTTGCAGCCTGAGGAAAGGGGAGCAGCCAGCAAGACAGAGCATTAATTCTGTTACGTTCGGCTACAGGCTCTACTGAGGACATCAGCTAGATGAGCTGACTGAGCCAGTCGGGCACACAGCTTACCCCTGCTGCTGTCTCCTGCCCTCTCCGAGGCACAGCCTCCTGATCCTGCCCCTCTCCTTCTGCCTGTGCCTGAGATGGCACCTCCCTGAGATGCTTTCAGATTGCTAAAACCTATTCATTTTGCTCTTTGGTACTATCTGTGAGCTGAACCAGCTCCCTGCAGGGTCAGACCTGGAGCCATGAGGCTGCAGGAATACACACCTGGACTAATCCCTTCCAGTGTATTGGATTGGCTCAGCACTGTCTGTTAGATTGGTACCTCTGGGGCCATCGGTTCTGCTATTCCAATTGTCATTAAAAACATGAGTGAGAACGAAGCTTAAATCTAAAAGATGGACAGGCAAAGAGAAACCAAAGCAGAAGTGTGAATGCATGTTTCTGCAAAGGATGGGGAGGAGAACCTGGGCTATAGCAAGCACATGATGAGAAACAGCAATATTTGATTTGTTGAACAGTGCCTTGTCTGTCAATGAGGAAATAGAGGATCAAATAAATTCTTCCAAGCATTATCTTTTGGGCCAATATTCAGAAAGCAAGCTTATCTGGAGAGAAAGCATACAAAGTACTGTGTGCAGTTCTAGTGTCCTCAACATAAGAAGGACATGGAGCTGTGGGAGCAAGTCCAGAGGAGGCCACAAGGATGAGCAGGGGCTGGAGCACCTCCTGTATGAAGACAGGCTGAGAACATGGGGGCTGTTCAGCCTGGAGAAGAGAAGCTGCGTGGAGACCTCAGAGCAGCTTCCAGTATCAGAAGGGGGCTACAAGGCTGCTGGAGAGGGACTCTTCATCAGGGACTGTAGTGGTAGGCCAAGGGGTGATGGGTTCAAATTGAAACAGGGGAAGTTCAGGTTAGATCTAAGGCAGAAGTTGTTCCCTGTGAGGGTGCTGAGGCGCTGGCACAGGGTGCCCAGAGAAGCTGTGGCTGCCCCATTCCTGGCAGTGTTCAAGGCCAGGTTGGACACAGGGGCTTGGAGCAACCTGCTCTAGTGTGAGGTGTCCCTGCCCGTGGCAGGGGATTGGAACTAGATGTCTTCAGGTCCTTTCCAACCCAAACCATTCTATGATTCTATGATTAAATACAAAACACAATGTAGTATCATAGAACACAAGCATGGGAAGCATCATCAGTGTGTAAACTGATGTATGGTCTCTGTCTGAAGTGTGCCATATATGAGCTAATAACTAATTATAGTAATTATTATTGTTGTTATTGTTAACAACAATATGAACAGTCTGTTGGCAGGGCTTCTAACCCACTAGTTAAATGGTGTTTAAACTCTTCTTCAGGATGTGCCTGTTCTGTTTCTTATAGTTGTAAGCTATGCTTTTTAAGAAGGGTAAACGTTACTTGGAAAATTATTTCTACCATCTCTAATACAACTGAGTGTTTAAATTATTCTGATATTTAAGTCCTACTTTCAGGACCAGATTTCTGAGGATTCTCTTTCGTGGGACTCTCCTTTTACAATCCTCAGATGTATTTCACAGTTCGAATGAATGGTAGGCAGGCATTTAAATGGGATTTTTTTGGATCTGCTTGAAATGCCTCATCCAAAAGTTGTGCTGTTTCACCTGTGCCATGCTAAGTGCTGTTGCACAGGCAATGGTTATTCCTAGAGAGAAGAAAAACAAGTTGTAACACATGAAGCGCTTTTACCCAGAGGCACATGTGTCGGTGGTGGCTCCCCTCGGTGCTGCACACCTGAGGGGCACTTTATTTCCTGACCCTCGGGCATCTGTGTATCTTCAGGCATGGGTGTGCAGGGTACACTGTACTGTATGGGCTGTACACTGTATGCTATACAGTGTACGCTGTATGGTTCCGGATGTATGTTGTACACTGTACTGTATGGGGTGTATGCTCTACAGTGTATGGTGTGGGCTGTACGTTGCACAGTGCGCGCTGTACGGTGTGGGGTGCACGGTGTGGGACATGCGAAGGGGACTGTCGCCACCTCCCGGGCACAGGCGCCTGCAGCTGAGGACCGACGGCCCGCGCTGGCATCGTCACTTCTGGTCTAAAGGGGGCTGATGCTGAGAGATGGACGACGACCATTGTGATTTCATTTCCTCTTCAAGGGGTGAAAACGTCTCCGGTGAGAGGCTCTCACAGCCTGCGGGCATGTGCTGAGAAAACACTGTCCTGCTCCAGGCGTGGGGTGCTGGAATGTTGGAGGTATGTCAGATACCGAGCCTCAGCTCCATGCTCTTAAATATCTGAGCTGTCTCAGGAGGGAACAAGCCCCCAGGCAGGGAAGTTGGCAGCACACCTTGGAAAGAAGCAGAAGGAGGTGAGGAGATGCAACCAGAGCCTGTGAAGAGGTGCAGAGCTGCAGGAACCTAATTAACTGGGGTCTCTACTGCTGATGGGGAGTGTCCTCAAGCCAACTCGCTGAGCTGAGGGCTTTTCCCTTGCAGAGCTGTGCAGTGGCCAGAGCATCTCTCCTCTGCCTTTCCCCATATCCCTCCCATGTGTGAGGGGTGGTGGATGCCAGAAAAGCCTTTCTTATCAGAGGGCTTCTGGGGACAGCTTATGCTGCCTGAAATCCTTGGAAGGGAAAGCTCAGCATGGCGCTGCAGGGGCATGTCTGTCCCGCTACAACACATGGACTTCTTGATGTGACACCTTCTATTGATAAGCATCTGCTAAGTGAAAACCTGTGAGCATTTTAGCTTCCATAACAGGGGAACTGACCTGCTAGAGAGTGGCCACAGGAGCTCTTTGCTCCTCATCACCTGGAAGTATCCCCTGGGATACCGTGCTTCTCCTCATGGAGGAAAGACCCTGCCAGGGCTCCTCGCTGGGCACCTGAGAGCAGGAAGCAGCAGAGGGTTTGTTCAGCATCACTGTGCCCTGTCATCTGAGCCCCACTGAGGACTGGCAGGGCCCTCCCGCCACCCTGGGGGGAAAGCTCAGGGGGTTATAA
>NW_009910221.1:57127-58020 GCF_000696875.1 Nestor notabilis
GTACAGCTCAGTGGTTATAAGCACTAGCCTGAAGACCTGGGCCTGAAATCCCTTAAAATGCTAGCCAGAAAAGTAATTCTTCCAATAGAAATGAGTGAGCCGTGTCTGCTACATGAACCTGGGGAAATCATTTCACCTTTTGGTACCTCACTTTCCTGATATAAATAAAAGGGGGTAATGTTGCCTGTGCCATTTGAGGGCTCCAAAAATGAAGGATTCTGTATCACTGCGTTCCCAGAAAAAGCAAAGTCATATATAACACTGATAGCAGCATTTTTGGTGTGCCGCAGTTGAGGTTGGTTTTGCGATGTCCTTCAGGCAGCCTTGACCATTTTTGTGCCCGTGCATTTGTATGTGTGTAGGTCCTGCAATACAGAACAAGACACAGTACAAATTCATTTGAAAACCCACCGTCCTGGTCCTTGGGCTCCCAGTGCTTGTGTCTCTGTAATTACAGAATGACACGATAGAACGTGGGAGAGCAGAAAGTTGCAAATCAGATGTGCAGAAGTGAATTCATTCAGGCAGTACTGCTGACACGGGAGAACGCGAGAGGAAGGCTGAGCCCCCGAACACTGGCGTCAGCAGAACTCAAAGAATATGTGAAGAATTGCCTTGGACCTAACCCCACTTAGCTCACATTTCATGCACTGGGATGCTTTCCAATATCAGCTCACTCACTTTATCACTTGCTTCCCAGACTGAAGCAAGAGAGATCCCAAGCCCTGAGTGTAATCCTCAGGTGTGAGCTCAGGCTGAGCTGGAGAAGAGCCTCCTGTCCCCAGATGGAAGCAGCTGTGTTTAATAACCAAACCCACTGACATCTGTATCATAGCTAAGCTATAGAGATATATACTATATTATATATATACATATACTATATATAAAGAGTA
>NW_009910222.1:0-5993 GCF_000696875.1 Nestor notabilis
AGCGCCTTCAAAGTGAAAAAAAATGTTTCCGAATCTAGTGGCAAATCAACAGACAATACAGCTACTCCAACTGCAAGCACAGCAGCCACACCAACCCCAGTGAGAAGCACAGCAGCTACCCAAACCCTGACAGCAACAGACAATGCAGCTACTCCAACTCCAAGCAGACCAGCCACACCAACCCCAGTGAGAAGCACAGCAGCTACTCAAACCCCGATAGCAACGGACAATGCAGCTGCTGCAAACACTGCAGGTACACCAACTCCAGCGACAAGTACAGTAGATACTCAAACCTCAACAGACGGGAGCATTGAATGTGGAGCACTGCAGTGTCCTAGCCTGTACTAGCAGGCACAAGTGAAGATTCCTGTGTTTATGTTAGATATGAAGCCAAATTATCAGTAAATAAATACAGAATTTACTGTGTTCCATGGTGGCACATCATGTTTTAACAGTGTACACATATGAAGTGCTGTCCTCAATCTCTTGAATCTCAGAACAGGTTTTCCAGACTGCTTGTTGGAAAGGTGCTTATTGATGATAGTGCTAGTATTCGACTTCTGCCCAGATAAGTGTACACTTTTTATCTTTTACTTTTTTTTAGTTTTCCAGAACAGATAACGATCCAAGCCTATGGGATAGTCTTTCAATAAGGGTAATTCTAATTCTGTTGGGAAAAACTAAGAAACATTTTTTAAAGGGTAGATCAATTTCTTATCAATTTCCTTGTTAATGAAACATGCACTGCATTCGCATCAGTAATTCTATTTCAAATTATAAATTTAAAAAATATGTGCATTTTAAAGGTGAATGTCACAAAACCAAAAAAATTTAGTTTCCCATTTAATCTAGACATGAATGAAATAATTTTTTTTAATTCACTACTTTAATTGCATCAGTATAGTAAACTTAAACCTGCTTCCACTTTTACAGCTAAGTATCAATAATGTTTGTGTAGCTGGAATATGCATTGTGACTGTGACAATCTGCTGTGTAAACTGCTGATTCAGGAGGAGAAACTTACTGATTGAGATTAATATTAGCTAATTACTGTTATTTTTTGTTAATGTGGCGTAAACTAGGTATCTCTGCAATTATCACTACTTATCTTGAAATTAGTGCATTTTAAAGCAAAAAGGATCTGAAAAGAAGAATTCAAATGCCACTTCTAGGCTTTCCCACAAGTAAACATGACCACCTGAAAAAGTCAGTGTCTCAATTTCATTTTGTAAAGCTGAGAATCATAATAATTAAATTGCATATAAAATTATTGAGGGCTTGTTTTGAATAGACCCACTTGAATTTTCATGTGTTACAAGCTGTAGAAGGAAGCTTGGAAAGGAAAATAAATTTTCTGTTACTTTAGGTGAGCAAGATTATTTTCTTACATAATTTTCTTATTGTCAAATTAGATGATAAAAACTGAATTGTAGATATGAGTGTTTGTTACAATATTTAACAGCGTTTGTTGCGAACACTTTCATCACTGACATCAGCCTCTTAAGACTTTCCAGGTCCTCAGAAATCCTCCTTGTTTCACTTTGGAGTCTGGGATGCTGCTTGGATGCTATTTATAGAAACAGTTCTAGCTCAACAAGTATGCAGCGAGTGAGGATGGCAGTTTTAAATCACAGGGTAAAACTGGGCTCACTTCCCAACAACACGCAGGCTGGGAACTAAGCAGGAAGGAAGGCCTGTTTATGAGCGTCTTGTGCGCAACTATGTCTGAGTAGGCAGCCGAATAAAACAATGTTCTCCTGTGTAGTTATTCTTCTAGCAAAGGACTGACAATGTGAGGAAAAACTCCTTGGGTAAGTAAAGGAGCAAGTGTGATGGCAGGATAGCAGTTTATTACTTTTTTTTTTTGCTGTGTCTGACTGCACAGATAGCAGTAGTTTTGGCTTTGTTTCTTGTGGTTTACAAGCTGTTGCCAAATACAGCTTTTGTTCCCTCAAGAAGTTTGTGGAATCTGCTTTGCTTTGCAGAAATTAGCGTTTTAAAAAGAGATTATTTTGTTTGCTTTTTTAAATCAGGCTTTCTGTCCAAGTAAGTAAAGATTAAATGTCTCTCAAGTTGGAAAAACTCCAAGATAAATAGGATGAGAGATATTTGTATTTTAAATAATGAAACTGTTCTGTTTGGAATGAAGTACTGGCCTTTTTCTAAAATGTCATCTTTCTCTGTTTTTGTTTGTACTTCTAAAAGGCCTGAAGATCTGTCAGTAAGAAAGAGAAAAATGTTACTCTTGGATTTTTTTTTTCTTCACCATAGCGCTACCTCCTGCAAATGATTTTCTACTTAAACCGGAAATGCTGTTAAGGTTGATTTCTGTAGTTTCTGCTACAGGTTACTGTTATTCTTGTTACAAGTTCATGTGCTGGTAGAAATGTGACATTGTTACAGAAATCTGCTTGACAGTTCTAAAATACATACATTTTTTGGATCAGCTTAAGAAAGTAAAACCCCACAGATTTTACACTGCATCTGTTACCAGCACATAGTAAATATTTTATTTACAAGGTCTTAGAAACAAATTTTACAGCTACCTTTTTTTTTTTTTTTTAACTTTATGCTCTCTGTAGAGGAATGTGAAAATATGAGCCGTTATGATAGACAAGACAGAAATGCTAGGCAGCATCAGGAAGGATTCTGGAAAAGAGCACCACAGCAGCGATGGAATACGCAGGATCACTATCATCTTGGCCATACTGATCACTATATCCATGGTAAAAATGATTTAAACAGGTAAAGAACTTCACTTTTATTCCAAATAATTAAAATACTGTTATGAGAAATCTGTTTTGGCACTAATGAGTCTCAAGTGATACTGACTACAACACATTTTCAGAATAGTTATGTCTGTAAATGCATGTCTGAGTGGGAGCATCATTGAGATTTATAACAATTTCTTTTCAAACTTTTTGTTTCTGTCAAGGTTTTTAATCCAAGTATATGTTACTTGTGTTTATCTGGTATTATAAATGCTTAACTAAATTATCACATGTTCCATGGAAAAGCATTACACTGTCTTATTACTTGAATTTTGTAAGTTTGGAGAGCTTTTTACTTATTCATGTGCTTTGAAATTAAATATAATCTATAGTTCTTACAGGCTAGCTTGAATGACAGTTTATAGCAACATTTTCTAGGGTACTGGAGTTAGTAGTCCCCAAGAGTTGTGTGCAGGGTGGGGGAAGAAAGCCCAGCATTGAAGTGAAATAGCATTGGCATTTTCTAATTTATTTTCTGCTGTATGGCATGGTATGTGAGTATGGCCCATGTTACATAACACTTTATTGTTTACTAAATGCTGTCTAGCTCTAGTTTGCAGCCACTGTAGTTTTAATATTTATTTATCTATCTATCTATTTATTTATTTATCTATTTATTTATCTATTTATTTATTTATTTAAGGGGATCAAACTACTTAGAGTCTCCTGTGGGTCACTTTGAAAGCTATGGAGCACCAAATTTTTACCAGGCTCCTAGACAGATGGTGGGCTTACCAGAGAATACTGTGATGCTTGATGAAATGACCCTTCGACACATGGTCCAAGACTGCACAGCTGTAAAAACTCAGTTATTGAAACTGAAGAGATTGTTGCACCAGGTGAGGTGTTTAAATGGAACAAAACTGGTGAAGTATATTGGAGAGTGAGCCTAGATGAGCTAATGTTCTGTTCAGGCTTACTAGTCTATTGTCATTTCTGTTATACATTGAATTACAGTGTTCAAGAAAATGTGCACTTGTTACTTTTTCTGCTTTTTAATGACTGCAAAAAATATTAAATATTGTATTGTTATTCTGCTTCTCTGAGGAAATAATTCTAAGTAAAAGAAAAATATCAGTGGATGTCAAGACAAGCTTTTATTTACATAAAATCTTATATCCTTAATAAGATCCTAAAAAGCTGGGAGTAAAAAAAATAATTTAAAAAAATACTGAAGTCAATCCCATTGATCAAACTTGCATTCCACAAGTCAATGCTAATTTGTTTTTCTTACTCTTTTCATCTTCTTTGTGTGTTTTGACAAGAAGCTTAGCAAATCCTACAGGGTCATCTCTATTGGAAGTGCTCAAATTCAGCCTTTCTAGTGTATGAAATCACTGACTTGTTACAAGCTTTTGAGGAGCCTTTTCATTTCACCTCAAAACTTGGCAAATTGTGGGGGCTGGTAAACTGCTGGATGACTCCACAGAAGTATGGCATTTTCAGCTACAAAAATTGCTTAGCTATTAAAAAAAAAAAAGTCTGAGACATTTTGGAGTTGTATACAAATTAGCATTGAGAAGTATCTGTATGATGTTCTTTTTAACACTAGATATACTTCTGTTCTTTTCTAACAGGATATCATAGTGGAAATAAGTTTGTGCCCTAAAAGATACTAAAACAAAACAGCAAAACAAAAAGCAAATCAACCTTGAGGCTACTTAAAGGGTATGACTGTGCCTATTAGAAATGTGGCCATTTGTTTCCTGTAGCAACCGAGAATACTGGAGATGTTTTTCCACTGACAAAATCAGAAATGCAACTGGAACAAAAATAATGTAGTGTCAAAAGAGGAAGGGTGTGTTCTTAGAACCTAATGTCTCAGTAGTGGACAGCATGAACTGAGCCTTCTAACAGCCTTACGTTGACAATTAGTACATGAGATAGCAGTGAACTTTTTATCCAGAGCTTTAACACAAGCACAGTTGAACAACTAGATAGATGATCTGTCCATGTGTAGCTCATTATGTAAAGGTGTGCATGGTACAGCACATGTTACAGCACATGCACAAATAATGTGTTGCGTGTAGAATGTTGAATTTTAAATCTCAGTCTAGTTTATAATAGCCAGATTTCTGTAAAGGTTACAGGACACAAACCTTGCCTCAAGTAGCTCAGATTAGGCTTTTTAAAAAAAACCCTTTATATTGCAGAAGAAACTGTTACCTCCCAAGATGCATGTTCTTCAGACTTTACTGCTTCTCTTGTCAAAAGCTTGATCTTCTCCCCCTCCCTCCCTGTAATAGTGAGTTTTGTAACAACAATTATTACTCTTCCCTTCAAACTTTATCAAGCATATTTCTCTATATTTTCCTGACCTAAATGTCCCCTCTCTTGTTTTGCCGCTTCCAAAACTCATCATTGGACTTTGGAATGTTTATTCTACTCTCATGTGTACTTTTTAATGTGTTATATTTTTACAGTTATAGCTTTTAGCAAGATTAATTAGTTTGGATAGGTAGAAATAGAGCTGTAGTCAGGTCTTAGGCATGAGGGTTCACAGGAGCACTTATAGTAAGATCATAAGATACAGTAATTAAAAACAATTTTATACAATTATCTAATCAACTGTATTGTGGCTTACTGTAGAGCATAGCATGTAATGAATATATGCCTAGCAGACTCCTAGGGAAACTTAATGTGCGTTACTGGATTCATTGCTGTAACTGTATATAAATTATTTTGAATATTGCTAGCAACATAGCTGCAACAGCATGGGTTTGGTGTTGTGTTCCCAGTTCTGCCTGGAAAAATAAGTAGTTATTTGAGTAGTCTAGCCTTTTCTGAACTCTGTGTGACCAGGATAACAATGCCAGCAGTACACATACTCTGTGTGCTTACTCCTCACATACTGCCCTCTTTCTGTATCTTCAAGCAGTGAAACCAGGAATAGGTGTTTCATCTCATGCAGAGGTTTTTAAAATTTTTGCTGTAGTAAGTATAACCTTCTCTGACAGTGCAGTAATGTTCATTCTGTAGGAGTCGGTATAAAAACATACATTCTTTTTTGTACTAAATGCAGTTTTAATTATTTACAGGAAGATGCTAAACTACTGGTGAATGTTCTCAGTTAATATTTAACTGGAGCACCAACTTTGTATTGTAAAAAGAAAATGCTTTTGAAGTCTAACTCTAGTAATAATTGACATCTAAATGTTAATGCCTGTTAAACATTGACTGAGGTACTTAATTTGCATACTTAATAGAAATAAGTTTTCTTCC
>NW_009910222.1:6024-8607 GCF_000696875.1 Nestor notabilis
CCTCCTTCTCAATTTTTTTAAACTTGCTACTTAACTTGCCTGCTGAGCCTACAGAGCTAATGTGTTACAACATCCTTTTTAAAATAAGAATTGTACTATTTCTGATGCCCTAGAGCCTTTGATCTAGGCAAGGGTTGACCCATTCTCTGTAGTAACTTCCTCTCAAGACTGGCAGCAATGATTCACAACCACCTGTCTTATCTGTCTTATCTCAGATAAGCACTTACTGATATTTTAAGGAGAACTGAAAGATGAAGAGGTTCACAGGACCATGAGATCTGTGAAGCCCTTTTTTCTAGGGGAGGCAAGTTTTATGTTTCTTCTCAACTAACCTTTCACAAATGAAAAAATTTTCTTTTTCAAGTACAAATCTTTATTGTAACTTATGAGGTATGACTAACCCATTTATATGAAGAGGTGTGAATGAATATATAGTCTATAGTGTGAAACTGTTAAATGTACCAGTATATTTTTGCTGAGGCTTTAGATTAGTAAGTCACTTGCATACCTTTGAAGTACACATTCATTGTGTTCTCTTCTTTTTGCATCTGGTGAGATCTGTAAGAGATATTTATCTTTTTTTATAAGAGGCCTGAAGAAACATTTAATTAATGAAATACGAAGGTTTGTCTCACGTGTTGTATAAATTGCACCTACAATTGTTACTTTTTAACTTAGCCACAAAGTAGTTCACCTCAGTGAGTTAACTATAATTGAAACAGAAACAAAGAAATCAACAAACAATAGCAAATAAAATTGGAAAATTTTAAATTTAAACAGTTGTTTAGCTGTTGGACTGTCATTATAACAGCATTTGACAGTGGGCAGCGGAAACTGTATGACACTTGTCTGCAGCAGTATTTGAATGAAACGACACTCAAAATGCCAAGTAGCGAGCAGGTGAATAGCACCCCCTACTTGATGGACACTTCATGAATTTTTTGTTTGTGTCTCTATAAAAATGTTGTTATCAAAGGAGACTATTCAAATGAGAAATTTGTACCAAAGGAAATTTTGAATTGACAGTCAAAGGATAGACCTTGATAAAACCTTAGGAAACCTTGATAAACTTTAGAAATATTTAACATTTTTCAACTTCTTCATGAACTGTAGATGCCGGAACATTGAAAGAATTTTCAAGATTAAATTAGTAGTATATGTTAGTAGCATATTTTTTAAAAATCTGTGTATTAAAAGGCAGCTTAGGCTGTTGGGGAACCACAAGATAATTCTTGAAAATGCGTTTGCTTATAAAGGGTTGATTTTTGTAATAGAAGACCCTAAAATACATTTTAATATATAGTTTTTCTTTTCTATTTTTTTTTTTGTATGTGCTTTTAACTAAAGCCTGCAAGTAATGTTATCCAAAGAAAGCAAGGGGAAAAGCAAAGATGGAAATAAAAGGCAGTAAGAACATTTGTGCTGTCTGTATGCTGTATAGAAGACTCATGTTTATAATGTCAAAATATATTCCAGGATCTATTATGGTCTCTTTAGTCATGGAGCTTAACTTTTCTTTTGGTTGCATCTCTTACACACACACACACACACACACACACACACACACACTCACACACACACCTTTCTAAAATAGAGGCTCATAAGATGAGAACATGTAACTGCTGAGAGTGTAGCAGTAAATACAAGCCAATGTGGCATTTTTGAGCTGCTGAATTGTTTATCATCAGAAATACTGCACTGCTAAAAGCCCAACAATCTCTAGTAGGTGAACTGCTGCTGTGTATCATCAGCACAGTAGTTAGAAAGGTAATGAGGTTTTCTATTAGGCTGTTTGTGACTTAATACTTGTATCTGTTACTACTTTGGTAAACTGAATATTAAACACTTTATTTAGTGACAGTTGATTATTTATGAAGTGCAAGTCAATTCTTTGGGAATTTGGAAAGGTAAAGCGAGCACAGGGATATATGCATGTAATACTGAAGATTTCACACAAAAGACTGGCATAAGAACATATTAAATACAGCCACTCAAAAATATAAGTTTCAATATGTGGCTCTTCGGGTGAGTTGTGCTGTACCTGTGACAGCCATGATGAAGAGTTATTCCCATAACCTTTAGCTCATGATCTTGGGGTGGATTAAAAATGGCAGATGTAGACTTGAGAAGTGCCTTGGACCTGTAACATTAGGGACCGGGTATGTAAAAATGTTTGAAATGCAGAAAAATAATTATCCAGAGAAATAATGTGCATGACAGTGTTATCACGTAGGGAAGAAAGGATTGTTACATATTTTACCTATATGTACAACTAACAACTGTATCTGTAGCTTTCACCGAGTTTGTCCTGAAACATTAAAATTGCCTGTTCTTTAAAAAACTAAGGTAGCAATATTAATTTTCTCAGTAGATCCCCTTTGCAAAGGAATATGAAGCTGAAATGATATTCACTCTGAAATCTGACTACTTTGATAGTCAAATCCTTTAGATTTGTTATATAGGCATTTAGTATCAGATACAAATATTTAGTAATCATTACAGAAACCATTATAGAATACCCCAGCAAGAAAATAATCTTAAATTTGCTAATAGCTTCATAAAAGGAACAGGTAGCTTGGGGGT
>NW_009910223.1:0-13560 GCF_000696875.1 Nestor notabilis
GTTGTGGTTCAAGCCCAGCTGGCAACTTGAAACCACGCAGCTGCTCGCTCACTGCCCTCCTTTTCCTTCCTCCCCCCACTCACAGAGGGATGGGGAGGAGAATCGGAGGAATGTAACTCCCACGGGTTGAGATAACAGCACTCCAGTAACTAAGGTATAATACAAACCACTACTGCTACCAATAATAATGATAAGTGAAATAACAAGGGGAGAGGACACAACCACTTACCATCCGACGACTGATACCCAGCCTGACCCGAGCAGCGATCTGGGCCTTCTGGGTAACTCCCCCAGTTTAGATACTGGGCATGATGTGCTGTGGTATGGAATACCCCTTTGGCCAGTTTAGGTCAGGTGTCCTGTCTCTGCTTCCTCCCAGCTTCCCCTCCTCCCTGGCACAGCATGAGACTGAGAAAGTCCTTGGTCAGAGTAAACATTACTTAGCAACAACCTAAAACCATCGGTGTTATCAGCGTTGTTCCCAGACTGAAAGTCAAAACCCCAGCACTGTACCAGCTACTAAGAAGGAGAAAAAAAAATGACTGCTGTAGCTGAACCCAGGACAACTATATTGTTCAGCACTCTTCAGGAGTTTTGCCCATTGGCTGAAAAAGAACCAGGATCATAAGTGTGGGTATTCACCTTTAGTAAATGATAGTAAATTTTGAAAACAGGGTCCTCTTTCACTTAATAAGAAAGCTTTTGCATTTTAAAACCAACCAGAAGTCTAAATAATTGAGCTGGGAAAAAATTATACCAAAACAACAACCAACCAAACAAAACAACACCTCCTAAAAAATCCCCAAACCAACAGAAAACAAAACAAAACAACAAACAAAAGAACAAAAAAAAAAAACCCACAAAACAAAGGGAGGGGGGAACCAAACCCACACTAAACTGCACTAAGATAAGTAAGAAGTAAGATTAGATCTGTGAGAATTCATGTCATAGAGGTATTGCTCTGAGGTCACACGTAATTTAAGTGGAAATCATTACCTGAAGACTGCTTTACCTTCATATAGTTCTAATAGCTAACTATTTCCCAGAAACACTGGAGATGGATGTGTCTTTACAGTCTTTTTTCTGACTTCCATCCTACAACTGAACACCAAATACAGGATATGTCCTGAAAAATAAATGTCATGAGTCTGTTTTGGCAAGAATTAAGAGGTTTAGAAAATCTGTTCCAGGAAACAAAATGTTCGATAACAAAACAATAATTCATAAAAGTTTAGCAGGTCATGGCAGTGTCATGTGCTTTATATGTATGCATTGAACTTTTCTAAAATATATTCTGCCCTAAATAATCAATTTGGGAAGAAGAGTAATTCTTTATGTTCTGTTCCAATTGTTTCTAAAGCTATTCTCACTTAAAATAGGAAATAAAGTCTTCACGTTGTAATTATGGGTTACATATGTAAACCCTGGAAAAAACTTAAGGCATTCTTTCTTGCAAATGGTATTAGAACCACATTAGATCACATGCTTAATTTAATGAATAAAGTAGTCTTATGTAATTGCAGTTGTCTTAAAAAGTCATTAACGTGGATGTAGCATGCATTCATGTAGATGAATGTGCTACAGGAGCGCACACACACTCTTAAGATTTAGAGCAGGGAAAGCATACCAAAAGAGTATTTAGAAACCTTATTGGAATTGTTTGCATACTTTGGTTGGATTAGAAAAATCTTGGAAATGGTAATTCATTTTCGGTGTCATAAGGAACTACTTTGGTGCCTAATAGTAAAAGGGATCTAACCTGTATTTCTGATGCAGCTTTGTGTATTGGAGGAAAGAAATTTGACCATGCAAATGCAAACACTTGCTCTTGAAAACAGGTGTGGGATAAGTTTCATTAAAAATAAGATACTCAAGTTTTTCCCTAAGAAACTTTATTTTTGAGAATCTAGACATCTTTAATTTCCTGTATCAGCAAGGTCTGTTAAATGTGATGTTATGGTTCTGTGTATCTAAATGAAGCACAGCTCACAGACTACGAGCTGTAGTCTCAGACTGTGCCCATACTTCAAGATGGCTGCTAATTATGTGGTTTAGCCAGTGTAAAAACCCCAAGCTTGTGGCCGTTAACTTTCCCAGTACAGTATTTGCATGTTGAGGAACTGGTTTTTGCTTTCCAAATAAAAAGAATTAAAAGTGGAATAAATTGTGTAATTTTTTTGTTTACCTGCATAAAGATACTTGAAATCTTCAGAGAGCACAAAGATTATTTTAGTTCTTTTCATTTTAAATGTACATACAGTGCCGTCTGTTTTCTGCTGTCCTTCTCTGAATGACTGTTGATTAGTTCTTTGTTCTTAAATGCTGGATAATACTTTGACTAACGCATTTTTTGAGTGTACAGTGCACTAGTAACAGGTAAATAAATACATCTATGAAGAACATGGATTATAAACACAACTGCTATCTATAATGCTGTATGTTGCATATGTGTCATATTCTTAAGCTGAAAGTAGAATTATATTCTATTTTAACTGAGACTTTTCTGACTAAGTAGATTTTAAACTCTTCATTAAGCTTTCCAAGTAACTGATAGAAGTATTACAGAGATTAGTCTATACACAGCACATGAGCTTATCTGTGTCTCTGCAAGTGGTGGTTAGTGTTTTAGTCAGTAACATTTTCTAGTAAAATGGGTAACAGGCTGAAACACTCATAAAGTTTTTCCTTAATTTCATATAATTTTATTTTAAATACAGTTTAATCTTTTTCCATCCAAGATTAAAACTTGTATATACTGCCTCATATACAAGTAATATGACCGAATTATAGATTGTACTCATTCATGTTAATGTAAAATTTTGCACTGTTGTTATACATCTTTCCTCAAAAAATTCCTACCAGAATGTCATGGGTCAGTCCGACCTACTTTTTTTATGAAAAGCTGATCACAAAAATTACTGTCCTTAGTAGCAGTAGACAGTCTATATTTGTCAGATTGTGTCAGCACTAATGTGCTATCAAAATACTCACCAAAACTCAACAATTCCAGGATGACAGGCTTGATCATGAAGTGCATTTTCAGGAAGAATTTGAAATGACATTTGTCTTTTTCTTTTAACCGTCTATGCTGTTCCTAAATTGGTTTCTTTGTACTCCCCTAGCTACTGTTCTTTAACTTTTGTATAGTTCAAGTTAATTACATATCATTCTAGAAGAAAATAAAGCAGTCATCAGAAGCTCAGGTAACACTACTTCTACACAGAAATTAGTAGACAACCACCCTGACAGGAAAAAAGGTAGAAAGCAACTTAATATTATGGTTGGTATCATGCTATATGGATTAGTACTTCATTTGCAGTTAAAACTTCTGGGGTTTGTTTTGTTTTGGTTTTTTTTTTTCGCTCTTTTGAAGAACATGTAGTATCTAATGCTGGCATTTCTTTTATATACACAGTAATATCTGCACATCCAGAATATCTATATAAAGAACTGCCTTGTAACATTTCCTCATACTTTAGGCTCACTCTTACAGAAAACTGTGGGAAACTGAGTTTCAACTTTGATGTCTGTGCCAACATACCATATGATAAGGAAGGTGTAACTTGTAGATCTCCTTATTAGAAGACTTACAGAGGAAAAACTCTTGATTTCTGTGATGTTAAAGCTTACTTATATTCCAAGTTTGATTACATCAGTAAATGGTAGGAGTTTGGGATTATGAACAGCTTCACTACAACATTGTAGTTGGCTTTAGATTCTCATTCATCAGCAACAGTCAAATGCATTGAGAGAGTTTTTTTTCAGCTTGCCAGTATGTTATTTGGAAACAGTGAAAGATAAAGCTTTTACTTGAAGCTGATCCAGAATGTAAATGTTCTTTCATCATCAGTCTGGCAATGTGCAAGATGCTATCTTTGTATTTGCTTACTGCTATAAGATGATGCATACATCCCACTCTGAATGATGACAATGTGTAATGTATCAGATATGTTTTACTTGTGTAAATGTAAATCTACCTGTGTAGATTTGCAAAAAAAAGCCCTGATATGCTATTGCATGAGATTTGCTATACATTGGTGTTGAACTTAAAGACATAAGGAAAGAAAGGGAAAACTTGGCAAGGCAAAAAGATTTCTTCCTGGTGACATGATGTGGAGTGGAATGAAAATCGCCAACTAGGCGATTGTAGAATGGAGTAGAATGGAACATCAGCAAGGTACATTAGTAAAAGTACAAGATGGAAACTTACGGATCAGTCTAACTTCAGTTTAAATAGTTACTGCTAATTCATCTATTCTTAACAACAGATTTCTACTTAAACTATAACTGGTTACTGCTCCATTGAATTGCGATTAAAAACGAGATGAACAGAAAATGACTGTGTCATGTGGGGGAGTTCCAGTTTTTAAGTCAATGAAACTTCCAAGTGTTGTATTTGATCTTTTCTAGAAGTTGTCTGGTTTCTCTCATATGCTTTAATAGAGTTTTTGAGTTTTGTTTGGCTCGTGCATTTGTTGGGTTTTGTTTGTTTTGGGTGTTTTGTTTCGGTTTAGTTTTTTTTTAGGAATGGGAGCTTCTTGCTTGTGCTTGCATGTTCTAAAATAGCAAAATTCCTTTCAGTGCTAACATAACAGGACCACAAACACAATAATCTCCAAATTTTTATTCATGAAAAGATGTGTTCAAGTCTGTTTTACATGTACCTTAAACATAAACTTATCTTTCACCTAACCTGTTTAAGTGTGTGCATAGATGCAGACAGTAGTGTATTCTGGTGTGAAATAGTAATGAGTTGCTTGTTCTGTTTCATCAGACTTTGCTAAATCTTTTTGCAAAATGTCTGTGACTAAACAGCAGTCAGATGGTGATAATCTTAAATCTTGCTTTTGTGGTTAGATTAGGACCAGTGAAGACTAAGGAGTTTCTGTAGTTGATTATTGATGTTAAGAACTGTCATGGATGTTGGGAATACCTTCTGTGATGCTGTCTTTTATAAATAGATGCTTTCCTAATGCTCTCAGCTGGCGAAATAGCTTCCTGAAGTGATTTAGATTTTATTTTTGCTTAAAAGTGTAAGGGTTAATTGAGATTATGTTGTGTGCCTGTACTCCCTTCTATATAAAATATTATTTTTGTCCTGCTTGAACATTTATAACTTTTTTAGTTTTCTACATTTCAAAGGATGCACACAGTCTATAATGGCTCAAGGCCGAAAGTTTCTCATTGCATAAATAGTATTTTGGTAAGTTTTGCTTATTAGTGCATTATTAGGTCATAATTTCTTTCATTATCCTCAAATGGTTTTTAAAGCATAATTCTAATTATCTCTGTGCTAGTTTTCTTTGTACCAGGAGAGAATGTGATGAGTGAAAAATAGAAATCTTTATTTGAAAAGATGTCAGGATATCAATGCCATTTCCATACCAGAACTTTCAGTCTAGTACTGAAATTCAGTTCCCTTACATGATCTTGATGGTTGAAAATTATAAAGAGATGAAGGCTTAAGAAAACTTGCACCCTGAAAGTTTAGTTTAGTCATATAAAGCTACAGTTAAAAGTGTGATAAATTTTCTGCACCCGTTGGATTCCCTTATGAGTTTCCATTGCCTAGCTCCATGTCCTTTTTTGCAGCAATAAAAGTTGTCAGCATGCATCCTGGGAGATAAGGACAAGCACAAAGAAAGCTAAATTCTCCTGTTCCTTTTCTCGCTGCACCTGTGGTGGCATATTTTCATTTTCAGCAACAACAAAATACTCTTCTGGAGACAGGAGAAATATTACATATAAACCCATATTATTATCAAGTCTTTCATCCCACTGAGAACTGATTTTTAAACAAACTATGCTTACAATAAATGTTTTAGACATGGAAAAATGCAATCCTTTGCACTCAAATGAGCTTTCTAAGTTTTCTAATGATGGTTGTGATGTCTTGTAAGTGTATTTTTTGCTCAATAAATTTGCAGCATCTGAGTTTGATATATATAACAATTATATATCACAAATTGTATATGTTTATATATATTTATATATATATCACATATATGTTTTTATATGTATGTCAAATTTTAGGAAAAAAAAGTGAATTATCTCATTTCTGAGAACTTCTGGAAAATAGAGTAACTTACTGGAATACTGTTCAGAACAGAAGCACAATGTATGTGATCATGTTAACAGGAAGGCATGTAAAGTGTAAGGTAAATCAGAAGTTAATGGGAGGAGTTTGCACAGGAAAATTTTTGTAATTGATAAATTTGGTTTTCTCATAATCCTGGATTCCTCAGTCTGCAGTTCTGATTAAGGCACCCAAGTAACTGGCTAGGCTTCAGAATAAACTTACTCTCCTGGGGTTGTTTGGTTGTGTTTTGGTTTTTTTTGTTGTTTGTTTTTGTTTTGGGGTTTGTTTTGATTTGTGCTGTTTTGTTTGCTTTCGTGGTGTTTTTTTTATAACTAGAGTTCAAATGTTATGATAGTTGTATTTATTTAGATGTCTTAATGGATTGTTTTAGCTTAATGGATGCTAAAGTCCTTTCACAGAGCTTAGAATGTAATGGATTGTTCATATTAGTACTTAAAATTATAATAATAAAAAAAGTTTCTCTCATCTGTGAATATACTTATCAAACTATACCTTAGAGCTCTAAATCTATCTTAGTAGTCCTCTACCTCTAAATCATGTTTCAGGCTATGGTAGAATGTACTGAATGCATTTCAGCAGCACACTTTGCTTTTTTTAACAACTCTTAATGTAATGTAGCCCTAAAGCTAGCTAAGCTTGTTATCTTGTTCTACAAAATGATCACAATTTGGATGGAAACAATTTTTGTAGATGTCTTTATAAGGCTGTGACACATCTAGCAAAAAATTTCATAACTGTGATGTTTCAAAAACTACTTGTAGCTAATAACAATGTTTTTTCTAAAAGTAATTTTATTTCCTTTTTAGTTGTTGTTTATAAGCCATCATAGGTGACTGATAATTAGAATTTCTCTTTTGCCTTCTCTGAATGCAAAATGGAGAAGACACAAGAAAAGCACTGTAAATTAATGACCTTGAGATATGTGGCTAGAAATGTGTTAGCATTCTGCTTTTTGAATAGCCTTAATTAGTGCTTTGGCCAAATCCTACATCTCTTGTAGGTTGTAGTCCCAGAAATTGTCGTCAGGTTCCCAGAGAACTATTTGAACCAAACTTTTGCACTGCCAAGATTCTATGTTCGAAGTGTTCAGTAGAGCTGTGTGGTAAAATATGAGAAAGAGAACATTAAAACAATTAAATTTATAGAAGTATTGCAGCTATCAAAAAAAACACCCCAAAACCCTCCAACCCCAAAATTGTCAGCTTTCTGCAGGAAATAGAATGTGTTTACCAGGATATCTGCTAAAAGGAGCATGTTTTCTTTTTAACTTTACAAATGCTTCTGAACAGTTTGAAGAAAATTATCTTTGTGCTATGGATTGGTCTGGTTTTGTTGTGATGTTTTGGTTTGGTGGTTTTTTTCTTTTTTTGCCTCCCTACTCAGTCACAAGAGGTAAGACTCCTATAAATCTGTTGGTGCTTTTTTCCCTTAACTCTGACTGCTGAGTGGGCATTTTCAGCACTCAAGCTACTTGGTCTTATATGTAAGAATTTAAATAATTTATATATTTTTTAATAGTAACTTAATGTTCGATGCCAGGTTTGATTACTCAGCTATCTATCAATAGTAGAGACCACATTTCTAGAAGAAACTTGTCAAGGGAGGCAAGATCTTTAAAAAAAAACCACAGTGGATTTCAAAATTAATTTGTTAATCTGTAAACCTGTTGCTAAAACTTGGAAGTAATGTAAACATGAACTTGCATTAAGAATTGGGCTTTGCTTTCATATCATGCAAACTAATTGTACAATCACATGCCAAAGGCTGGGATTGAAGCATGCCATTTCACTTGTAAGCTGAAAAGGTGCAGCTGTGCATAACTAAGTTAAAAAGGGAGAGGAACTCCTTTTTGCTGCAGTGATTTGAGTTCTGCTCCATACAAATAAGAACCTAAGTTAAGGATTACTGAGTCAGACTTGTGGTCTGGCTAGCCCATTTTCCTATGCCCAGTGACAAAACCAGAAGCCATTTATCCTCACTGTCTGCCTTCCATTCCCATCCCATAGTGTCCAGGATGATGTTATGAGCATCAGAGGCTAATTCCCTGCCTAGTCTGATTTAATATCCATTTATGAATATGTGGTCCTTGAATTTGTCCAGACACCTTCTGAACCTGCTATGTTGAATCCAGGATATAGACCTAGAGCCTGCCTTTGTAACCTTACAGAAGCAAGTCCCTGAAATTCACAGTCTGCTCTGTAATATTTCATAAATTTATTAAGTGTCCCCTATTTCCAGTATTGCAGGATTTGGTTGGAACAGTTTTGCCATTACACCATACAGCATTGTTATGTTTTGAAACATTATCATATGCCCTTCAGCTTTTTGGTCCTCAAAATGAAAGGTTCCAGACTTTTCTAGCTTTTCCTTATGAGGCAGTTGCTCAATCTGTGTTTTGACATGGACATCAGAACTGCCTCCAATGCAAGCTTCTGTTGTGTTTTTCCTGTATCCTTTCTAGTGATGCCAGATGTGTTGGCTTTTTTGTCTGCTACTATACCTTCACTGAAAGATTTCAGGGAACTGTTGGTGACTCCAGCATCCAGAGCTGTCTGTTGGTTCACAGTTCAGCGTCACATAGTCATGCTTCAGATAATTTTAATCTTTTGTTTACAACCTTGCAGCTGTTTGTGTTGATGCTCACCTGCCATCTGATGCTCACACACTCAGCTTAGTGAGATACTCCCCATTGTTATGGCATCTGTCTACCTGGAAAAGCTTAGTGTCAGTAGACTTGAAGATCTGACAGTGCACTTCCTTTTCTGCAATGAATGGTGAATAAAATGAATCATTTGTAGCTCTGATGCCAGTCAGGCCCCAGGACTAATTCTTCTCTGCCCTGAAGGGAAAGCAGAAAGATCTTCCTTCACTTCTTCTTTCTTAATCAGCTTTTTGATTTATGGAAGGATCCGAAATCACATGGCAGATCAGTTTCTGCAGTGATTTCTACTGCAAAACCTTGTTAAAGGCTTCTTGACAACCCAGATATGCCTGCTAGATGTCCATGTGGTATTTGACCCCCTTCAAGAGCTCTGGCAGACTACTGAGGCAGATTTCTCTTCCCAGAAAGCCAGACTGCCCTTTCCAAACAGGCTCTTTGTGTGTATGCTCTGACTGATTGGTTTACCTTAGACTCTCCATCTTACTAGAGATGGAAATCGGACTCATCAGTCAGAAGTTCCTGGAATCCTGTGAAAATCTGTTTTAGTAGACAAGGGTTACCCTGGCAAGCATAGTAGTCTTCTGGGACAGCAATAGCTTACACACCTTAGTCTGTAGTCTTGCAAATGCTGTGTGAGTTCCCTAAGTTTTTGTATGAATGCTGCTATTCCACATCTAATTTATTTATTTGATTTAATAATTCTTTTTCATTATAGAAGGACTGCAAACTGATCTAGTTCCTCTGCTCTCTCTTTCTCAATGGATGTATGGGAAAACTCCCCATCGGCCTGAGCTGTTAGGAGTAATGACCAACTTCTCTGCTTACATCCTCAATATTCCTGAGCATACCTTCTATACTTTTGTCATAGGCAGTCCCATCAGATCCTGTCTGTCTTCTTTTGAAGCATTTAAAACATCTTAAAGTCACTTTTCAACTTTACTGTTGCTATTGCAAATTGATCTGTCTGTAGATTAAATTGATGTTTCACACCAAAATCTTTGGGGGAAATGTTCATCTCAGTATATGACTCTAAGTATTGAAGCATCTGGAAGCTGCGAGAGCATACCACACTCTGGATCACTGCTGTTTTCCATTAGCAATTTAAACATGCCTGGTGACTTTGAAGTACGACAGATGATGGTCTAGAAAAAAAACTAGTAATCCTCTGGTATTCATGCTTTTCTTCTTTAAGGTGGGAGCTTTGGGAGAACTAAATAAGCACTATAAAGACCAATAGATATGGAAAACACTCAGGGCAGCTAGGAGAACCAGAAAAGCACATATTACTGATACAATTTCAGCCTAATAATGAAAAGAAGGTAAGTCATTAAAACCAGCTGATGGTATGCAATCTTTTCATATTTTTACAGATTTTCGTGAGCAGCTTTTAATATTTTGGGAAGCAATTTTGCACTTGTATTAACAAAACCTTAAATACATTTTTGCGGTTAAAGACTCTAATTTTCTTTTCTGATTTGCTTTTTCGCCCTCCATAGAAGTTTTGATTAACTTATTTTTAAGTTCAGATCAGTAATTCTATGAACAATTTTCATAAGCATTATTTAGGATGTTTTATCTTCAGTGTTTTCCATGTCAGCTTTCTGAGACAGATGTTGATTTTTAAGTCTTTTAACAAGTTGCTTCTATCCCTGAAGTAATTCAGACAGAGTTTTGTTTGCTGGCAAATTGATGTTTCTGTTTCACTGCTCTGCTCCTAAATGTCACAAATACACATTCTACAGAGAAATTTTGTAGAATCACAATATGAGCTATGAGCTCATACGAAACTTTCTGGAAATATAAATCAAATGGATCAATATCAATTTCATCTTATACAAGTTATTTCATCAGTTCCTCATCTCAGCAGTAAGTAGGAAAATCCAGAGCAGTTTTCTAAGGAGCAACTGTTTAATCACAGTAAGACTTAAGGCAGCAGAGTCTGAGAAGCCTACATGTTTGCAGTAACAGTACAGTGCATCACTGTAGTTGCACAGAAGTACTGTGTAAGACACTTGCAGGGATAGATGTGTTTATCTATTTTCTTTTGGTGTACTCAGGATTTCTAACTTGTACTAGCTCATCTCTTATACCTTTTACCTGATACTCAGGATGTAGTTTGGAATATGCCTGTTTATCTTTCACTTTGTTGGAAAAATTCAGGTAAATGTTGTCTTGAAGCAGCTGAAAAACAAAACAAAAGGCCCAAATTTAACCTTTCCTTTATTTTATGTAAAATTACCCTCTATTTTGTTATCTTTCAATTTTTTCATGTTTAAGAATGCAGAAAGGAAAGCCTTTTTCCCCTTTAGAAATTCTGTAAGGCTAGAGAAAGGCCAGCACACTAAATTTGAGTAGTGGGTCTCCCGTGGCAGTTGCACATTCAAGCTGGAATTGCGTACAAATGAATACAAGGAGGAAATACATTTTACCTGCATGAATTCTGATTTCTAAGAATCACTTCTACATTTGCTGAGCTGGCACCTGTCCCAGGCAAACACTGCTTGGTTAATACCACTAACCAAATCAGGATTAAAGGGGTTTAACTAATTTAGTGATTTATTAATGATGCATAATTAGCCAGAAATCAGTCAAATACACATTTGGGATCAATATGACTAATACAACAGATGAAATGGAATACTGAAGACTTCTAAAGCATTAATAAACTTTACATATTCGAAACATCCTTTTGCAACTAATCCTTGTAGTCAGAGGAACCCCTGTCCCCTGGGTAGTATGGGTTACAATGGAAAAAATACAAAAGTGGTGTATGATTTTCACATAATTTAGAGGGTGGATTGGAGGAACAGTAGAACAAGATTCCTAATTCCGTTCAAGATTTAGATAGATGGCTTTACAGAGATCATAGAGTCTTGTCTAGAATAATAAAAGCTCCAAGATGAGCTAAATCCTGCATCCTGAACAAGTTATAAGAAAAAACATTAGCTGCAATGGTGGGGCTTTTGTTCTTAAAACATTCATTTCACAAATCTGTTTAAACTAATTGCAGAGTAACTATCCAGAAAGCAGTGTGCAGCACAATCTCATGATTTTGGTGTGACTGTTGTTATGGTTTACCCACTTGATTTTTGAAACTTCTTGATAGCAATTTTGTGACCTTGTCAGGAACCAAAAACATCTGCAAGTAGTTTCTGTAACTTAAATATAGCCCAACTGAATAGCTGAACTGTAGACAAATAAGTAACTGTAATAGGTCAGAACTTTTTTATTTTTAGCCTAATTTAGGTCTCTCAAAGTGAAAATCTATGCCAACTAATCATTCTAAGTAGACATAATTATCTTTATAGACATTGTAAGTAAAACAAAATTACCTTAGTTTTTATAGTACCTAAATTCTCAAGAAAAACATGAGATTGCTTTATTTAAAGTATGTCTAGTGGTTCTGTACCCATGAAAAGCATATTGCTTCCATGTGCTGTGCTTGGTTATAACTAGCAGAGATATTTTAAATGCATTTCTACCCTTTCATCTGCAGTATCCTGTTGTTATTATAATAGCGTATTAGCACACATTTTCCTGCAATTACTACCTTTAATTTTAAATATGCTTTCTGACATTTTCTGCCTTCAGTACAAAATAACTTCTCTTCATCTATTTGATTTGCTGATGTGAAGTACACAAAATATATTGAATTTTCTTATCTGAACTTTTTCATTTATTTGCACATCAAGGAAAATACCTTAAAAATGTGACTAGAATAACCCTGTTTGCTGAAGAGGGCAACAAAAGCTTGAAGATATTTGATGGGAAGTGAAGAATTGCATATCAAATGTCTAATTTAAATATTTCTAATGCTGGCATTTCTGATATCCTGCTGCTTAAAAGTTATTAAATCTGCTATCCTTCATGGCCAAGATAACAGGAGACAAATTATGAAGTGAAATGGAGTTTTCAGGATGCAATAACGTAGTTTTGGATGCATTTTAAAAACTAGAACTGCAAAGTTTCTTTGGGCCCTCAAGTAAAAATGATACAAACCCACAGATGACAGTTTAATAGGTTTAGGTAGGAGGATGAGGCTGTGGAAAATCAAGATAGATCATACAGAAACCTACAGATGGATTTAGCTACTGACTTTAAAGATCAGTAATGGCAATCATTATGGTGACTTACTGCTAGAGGTACATATTTTGGTAGTATTAAGGGCTTGTATAACAGTGAATAGTCAGAATACGGATTTAATTCCCAGATGTGTTAGCCTACCAAGTCAAGTCTTACAATACTTATATGAATAAAAGCTGTATTATTGTTGTGGTTCAAGCCCAGCCTGCAACCCGGAACCATGAAGCCGCTTGCTCACTCCCCCGACTTCTTCCTCCCCCTGCTCCCAGAGGGATGGGGAGGACAATCGGAGGAATGTAACTCCCACGGGTTGAGATAAGAGTAGTCCAGTAACTAAGGTATAATACAAACCACTACTGCTACCACCAATAATAATGATAAGAGAAATAACAAGGGGAGAGGACACAACCGCTTACCACCCGCCTACTGATACCCAGCCCAACCCGAGCAGCGATCTGGGCCTTCCAGGTAACTCTCCCCACTTTATACACTGGGCATGATGTGCTGTGATATGGAATGCCCCTTTGGCCAGTTTGGGTCAGGTGTCCTGTCTCTGCTTCCTCCCGGCTTCCCTTCCTCCCTGGCAGAGCATGAGACTGAGAAAGTCCTTGGTCAGAGTAAACATTACTTAGCAACAACTAAAAACATCGGTGTTATCAGCATTGTTCCCAGACTGAAAGTCAAAACCCCAGCACTGCACCAGCTACTAAGAAGG
>NW_009910223.1:13634-13840 GCF_000696875.1 Nestor notabilis
TTTCTTCTCATATATGTGTGTATATATATATATATATACACACACATACACACACCCAAAGAAAGAGATATCATTCCTTAGTCCATGGATCAATCTCTATGAAGCTGCTGAATTCATCCAGTCCATGATGTCAGGCTCCATCTCTTGTAGGGCAGGAGGGATGGTGTGTAGTGCAGGGTTGTTGCCTGCTGATGATGCCACCAAAC
>NW_009910224.1:0-247 GCF_000696875.1 Nestor notabilis
ATAATTGTAGGAGAGGCTACACTTTTCTTTCCAAGTGGCAACAGACAGTTCCTATGAGAAAGAGGAAGGGTGTAAGAGTGAAAGCACTGGGAGCGAAGCTACTGGCCACGCTCAGAGAGAAAACCGAGAGCAGGGGAGGGAGCCTGCAGGAACCTGAGCAGATTTCTGTTCCTCTCTGTTCCTTCTCTATGATAGAAAGGAATCAGTTTTCTTTTCACTGCCACATTTTCTTCAGGAAAGAAAAATG
>NW_009910224.1:301-2279 GCF_000696875.1 Nestor notabilis
TTTGTGTTTGATCGCTGCATGTTGAGTAATGATTCAACATTGCCAATCATTAAAGTCAACTCATCTCCACAGCTAAAATGGCTCTCCATAAATATACAGGAAATGCTTAGTATCACTAAAATAATACACAATTTTACGGACTTTTATTTTTAAAACTTGTTTTAGTTGGTTTTCTATATTCTCCCCTTTACTAGAGAAGAATGAAAAGCGAGCAATACTATTCATTTGTTCTAAACTAAGAATTTTATAAACGTTACCAAAAGCTATTATCCGCTACATTTTACCAGTAATGAGGCAATTGTGGAAATCACTGCAGGAAATTAAAGGCATTATCTGGAGCTAAATTCATGTCTGCTTTCTAGCTTACTGAAGAAAACAAGTAAATAAAAAGGGGACGCTGTCAGTGGTACGGACACATGCTGCTCCTCAATGACAGAGGGTGAAGCACCTAACCAGAAAAGCACCCAGTTTAGCAAAAAATATTTTTCTTTCCTGTTTTCCCTTTTATTTGTCTCTGGTAAACTATACCTTCCCCTTAAATCCGCTCTGCATAGAGTTCCATTTGGCTCAAGACCACTCAGTTCTCTGGGTCCTAAGCACATTGCAGCTGTGCCTGGTGTTGCTGAGATACAAATAGATTACCATCTGAGTGGGTTTTAAAGCCACAACTAAGCTTATTAAAATCGAGACACTACACAAAGGGCATTCAGTTCTATTAATTCTGATCTTTACATTCAGTAGCGCTGAATTCAGTTTATTCCAGAGCACTGCAGGGAGAAGTGACAAAGTGATTTTTCCAGACATAAGTTTACAGCAAGCATTTCTTTGAGTAGGAATAGCCTCTTTTCAGCAAGCTAATGTTTAAGAATTAAAAGAATGTATAAAGCAATATTTTTTTGGCTTAGAGGAAGCTAATCTTTACATCCTAGCATGCATTACATCAGCTTGGTAAGAGATACAAAATGAAAACTTGCATTGCTGAAGCTGATGGAGCTTTGCCACTAACAATACATAAACTAGTTAAACTTCACTCATAGTGAATGTTGTCCTATATTTCAGAAGCTGAATAATCATTTGCTTTAATTTCCAAACATCTGATACAATAGTGATTTCACTTGGTAATCTACATTTTATGATCCTTCTCAGATAAACATTAGATTAGTCTTATGGTGTCTAAATAGATGTTGGTATCTGTAGAGAACTAAAAGAGAAATGGAAATGGAACACTTAAAGAAAATGTTTTTCTCATTTCCCCTTCAATTTTCCTTTTTTCAGAAAACAGAGCTTTTTTACTTCTCTGAAATCTTACCAACCTTCCACTGTATTTGCATTCTGTTATAGATTTACTTATACTTAGCATTTTTCTGTGGCCAGCAGAATAGGCTATGATGCTGTATTAGTGCTTTATTCATAGTAGGATTTCAGATGAGTCATAGATAGATCTCTCTAGCAGCTGTTGCAGACCTTGTAATGCCGTTAGGCTCTGACTCAGATGTTGCACTCGTGTACTGTGGCTATAGTCTTAGTGATCTCTACAACACAGAGGCCATTCAATATAAATGATGGGAAGTATCAATGATATTTTGATGCAGAGCATATCCTGAAGGCATAATGCACACAATATGCACTTCACAGGTTTTGTGACCTTTTCAGAACTTACATGGAAGTTCTGCACTGCAGATGAGGAAATTCTACATGCAGAAGTTTGTGACTGCTTCCTGTCAAAAAAGATTCACTTCCTAGCTCATGGTAAAAAAAAAACAAAACAAAAAAAAGCCACCAAAACAAAACAAACCCAAACAGCACTTCCTTGATTATAGTAAAAACCAAAACAAAAAAGAAACACTTCCCTGCTGATGATTAAAAAGAAACACAACTTCCTTGCTCATGGTAAAAAACCTCTGCAGACTTACTGAGAACCGCTAATGTCCATGAGAACTTTAAGAGGTCCTGCTGAAAAACTCCATGTTGATACTAC
>NW_009910224.1:2310-11908 GCF_000696875.1 Nestor notabilis
ATACTACAGAAGAAAATGGATCCCATGTGATACCAGAAATTTGGTTGGAAGTTTAGCTGGATGTCTGCGGAGGGTTGGAAAGCATCTTAAATATAACAGCTACAATTTCTGAGTTCTGAGGAAGAGTTATCATCAGCACAGACACAGATAATATTTGGCATTTTCAGCTTCAATACCAAGAACTCTGCTAAGCTTCCACCCTTGAGTGATGCCTTCTGTACAGAAACATTAAGCCCATCTTTGCCTCTGAGGTCTCGTGTTAAACTGACATACTCAGCTAAATTCAAATTTAGAGGAGATAACCTGCTACACCTGGGGATAGGTACATAAAGTACAGCCACTTGTTCTAAGTGCTCAGCAAGTAAGACCTATGACTGTCTTGTTTCTGTCAAGTCATCTAGTCAGATATTAGGCATAACTTTGGATTAATGGAAGATAGATACCTGCCTCCCTGTATACCTTTCTAACATTCCACTTGCCAGTCAATGCTCATTTCGTTTGATTTCATTCCACTGCCTTTGTCTCACTATATCTGGAATGAATTTCACCTATTAAGATATAAATGAAGTAATAGACGACATGCATACAGAGATTTAACAGAATAATCATGTAACAAGTTATGTTTCTGAAAACAGAAATAGAACAGTACATAACTGTTATAGTGTGAAGATACATAAATAAAGAGGGGAGGAGAATGAGCTAAATCATTTGTTAGACTGTTGATTACCCACACTGATAGATATTTTCTGGCATGTCAAACATCTCAAAAATAAAACATGAATTCTCACCTCCCTAACACTGAAGAATGGGCATCTGTCATGTTACATTCACTCCATCTATATTAGAACCTCTATGAGCTTTTCAGAGACTCCTATCATGCTGCATGTTTTCATTTTGCAATGAACCCAGAACAAGGACATTATTTTGTTTAAAGGTCATGCAAAGCATCAGCTGAGAACACTCTATGAGAAAACTATTTCATAAATACACATGGTTAGAATATTTCATAAGGGCCCAGTGTTGCAAGGTTTTGAGTACATAAGCAATGATCTCATTCCCCAGATCCATCTGTATTTATCGCCTATATAAAAGAATGCACATTGTAAATGCTTACAAAAATCTCGACACAACAGGGAAATCTATCAAAGAGAGAGATCAAAATACTGTTCTATAGTGGTAAATATTAACTCTGGGCAACTAGTTATACACTAGATCCAGTGTGTGCAAACAAATGTGTAGTTAAACTGCAAGTGTGATGTTTTAGTTCATTACATTGGCTGTTCAAAAGCTCCTGAAACAAAATACATCTGAATCTTCTTTTTCAAATGTAGTAATGGCTGCCTTGTTGTCTAGGTAGTCACAGCTTTCTTCACTGTGATACTGCAGAGCTAAATGAATGCTGAAGACAGACTCTACTGTATTAGAAAGTAAAATTCCATTTCATGTACATCCAACCTGATTACATTCTTCATTAGTAGTAACATTCTTTTAAAGTTTATATAAGAATGCCTTTCTGTCCTTCATCTTTTTTTAACTGTCCCACATTACCTTGCTCTAGAGAGGACAGAAAGAAACTGGATAATGCAACAGTTGTGGAATAATACTTACTATAATGATTTATAGCATAACTTGTCACTGGTTTTTTTTAGTTAGAAGCAGGTTTTTGTTTTACTGACTAGATACTAACATGATGGGTTCAAAACTACTGAACAAGATTGAGGCAGTATCCTTGCACCTGTAGGGTCAATAGCAAAAAGGACTGTCATGTTCAGCATGTCCAGGATTTCTTTCTGAGCTTTTCTTTTTATTGAAGGATGTGGAATATGTCAAAAGAAAGTCTCCACAAAAGAACTTTGAAAATTAAACTTCCTTGGGAACTTGAGAAAAATTACTTGTGATCAAAGTCTAAACTGGGCAGTGTTTCATGTGTGCACTAAAGCCTGGCACAGCCAGAATGCTGTGACTTCTAACTTGTGACAAACTGGCTTTGTAATCTTTACAGTAAAACTTTCTACATTTTTAAGGGCATTCTAGAGCTAAAGATAAAAATTCCATCATGCATGTTGTTTACACTTTCCATTAAAACTATGCAATTTAAATCTAAACCATCTGATGCCTTTACTGTCAAAATTATTCTTCTACAGATGGACAAGCATCCTCCTGGAATCACTTGCTGAAGCATGCAGTAAACTCCATGAGTACCCTGATAGTCACAAGTCAAACCTTACCTGTTGCCAGTTATTAGACATTTGATTATTACCCAAACAGCCCAAGAGTCAGAGACTCCTAACCAAGGACGAGGACAAGCACCCACCTCAGTATTGAACACCAGATGCGTCTATGACTATGTAGAAAGCATGAGCTTCTTGATGTCCTAAAAGCACTGTACTTCGGTGACTAAAGCCACCTTATCCATTGTTTCAACTCCCAGGCCAGACCTCTCTTCCTTTGATTTGCACAATGTTCCCTTACTCCTATCTTCCCTACCCACAACTATTTCTTGACCTTAGTTCTCAATGCTGCAATCACACTTCATTCTCCTTGGCACATGATTGCGTCCAGAAGTGACACTGAAAAGCACAGAAAGCTTGATTTTTTTCTTGGTTTAATGTTAATCTAGTAATGGGCTTCCTGATACTGGGGAACACACTGGGAAGAGCTATTACAGGAGGGAATCCTGCTCTGTCCCTGTTGTCCTGGAAAACTGTGTAACCTTCAGAATTTTTGCTGTCAAATGCTGACAGTGCTGAGAATGTGCAAGCTCAGATGTTCAGAGTCATGACTCGTCCAGTTTCAGTTGACTTTATTTTCACTTTCTTCTGAGCAATGCCATAAAGCATTCCTCTGATGATGAGGCAGATCCCCTGCATCTCTGCAAACGCTCTGCAGTTCAACTAAATGATCAGTTAACACTTAACATAGGAGTCCCCCACCACATACTATTTTCTCTCTCTTATAAGGTTGTCTGCTCATGTTTGGGTGCAGTCATATCAGGGAGAGACCAGAAGGCATGGAGATCTGTTTTCGAGCTCACATCTGCTACACAGCAGGACAACTGATAGTGCACATTGTACTGCTACCAGATAGAGTGACACTTGCTCACTCTCTCCAAAACACAGAGCTGACTCATGCACTGTGTTTCTTTGTTTAACAGAATCTATTTTGCTTTGGGTAGATTTCAGATTGATGATGCATTTTTGGTTTATGATTTCCTTCTCTTTACTAACATTTGAATGTTCCTACTACTGTAGCTCCTGGTGGTATCTGTATGAATAGATACTTAAATCTCTTCTAAGTCCTTTTTGTAACTGACTGCCTGAAAAACTGAAAGCATTTATTTTGAAAGAGGTTCTCCCTATTCTCCTTCCTTATTCTCCCTGAAACATGTATCTAATTGGATATATTATCTGAAAAGTATCTGCAACTGTTATAAATTTAAACTTCAGGTGCCTTGTTCACCATCCAGTTATTCCATGTTTACAGTGTCATAACATCTTTAAAATAGAGTGTTAAAGCCAGCATATAATGAGGAAAGCAGCAGCAAATTATACTGTTGCTATCAATATAAAGCCATATAATTTAAATTTGCACCCATTTCTTAAAGTAATCACTGAACAGAGGGATGAAATGGTCATGCTGTATAATTCAGACCTGTGTACAGCACTTGTCACTGCCCTTTTCACATTTTCTTAGATTATTTGCCCTCACATAGGAAACCAATCTAATATACACATCTGCATTTTGTTTCTCTTCTGTGGTTTTAATCTAGTATTTGCATAAGCATGTGATCAGCCACAAAAGAGGCCATCTGGTTGGCCATGCTCTTCCTGATCCATTTTGTTCATGTGCCAACAATACTTGCTTCTGTGCCATGTTCCTTGTGTGATAAATCTGCTCACCACAATACTATACTGAAAGTACCAGCACAACTCTTTCAGTTTCTGTCTGCTGAGCAATGGGTGCTTGTGCGTTAGTCACAGCTTCACAAACATCAACGGATTCCAGCAGAATGCTACAATAGCCTTGAACCTGCTATGAATGCCAAGTAGTCTGGCAAGAGTGCAAATCTTTGCCTTGTTTTCTGGCACAGTTTTTATTCCAGGCAAAATGTTCTTCCTTCTCCTATTTTCTACAGCTGTGAGTGACTATCAAGAGAGTCACATACAGACCTAGACTTTCACATTCGCCTTTAGCTGTCTGCTTTTGTATGACTGCTCTTCCTGTTGTGGCATACTAGGTCCTGTGGGTACAGCAGATAGGTACTAGCAATCCTGTAAGAAACCATCTCTGCTGTGGACCTATACCCATTACTTGAGACCGTGGAAGCTCAAGATGGTGGTCATTTCAGCCCAGCCTTGCATGTCATTGAACACCACTGGTGAAAGGCTAAGCACTTTTTGCACTGAGACCAGGACACCACTGTAGTGGGGCTAGCACTAGTCCAATGAATATCAAGAGAGAAACTTTCCTGCAAACAGCTCAAATCATAAATAAATTGAATTAAAACAGCCAGTAAGTGTTTATGTAAGGTCACACAACAGGTCCCAAAGCACACTCAAGAAAAGAATATAGGTATCTCACTTTTTCACACCCCAGTAAAGGTACAAATAAATACACAATCCCCAAACATATAACCCTTGCTATGTCACAAAGTTACCCTAAAATCCATTCAAAAGATAAAAGAAATCTTCCAAAATTGAGAATTTGGAAATTGTATGTGTCAACTCCTATAGAAGCACATGGCACAGTCAAGACAGCAGAGGTCCCCAAGTATCTCTTCTCACATAGCCTCTCTCTGTGTCTATGTCCATCCCACCATTCTTATGTGCAAATTGAGTTATAGGAAAGCCTATTTTGGGAAAAGATAAAACAATAACTTCCCTTCTCTCCACATGTAAAAACAAACCAAATGAACAAAAAAATTGAAAAAGACACTTCTTCTCAGAAAAGGATAGTGAGGTGGATTTGAAGAAATACTGACACATCCGCTTTTTTTGACCAGAAGGAATGTTCCTGACTGCACATTTAATGCTATCTGTACAGTCTTTTCAAGCCAAACCACAAAACATAACATGGACCGTAACTGCACCATTGTGAACATCTGTAGGTTAGCTGCCTGTAACTACCACAGTTCCTTTTAGCATATGAGATGGTATCATTTCAGGAACCAGCATACCTGATGTGGGCTGTTGTAACACAACATGTAGGCCTTGTAACGCAAGGTGTTACAGGATGCACATCAGAGAACTTATCCTTGCAGATTTCCATTGCAAACAACTGTGAGTTTAGGTCTCTGTTATGGAATTATGTATCCCTAAGTCTTTTTCCTCCAGTGCCCTGGATGTGAATCTAACAATGTATAAAGGAAATTTGAGTAAAGGACATTTAGGCTTAGGTGTAGAGCTGGGTCTACAAAGAAAAGGACATATAGATGTAGCATCTATTTGTTACACTCTGGATCTGCTTTATTTCTGTTTCTCTGGGGTTGTTTGCTTTCCTATGCTTTATTTATGCACTCAGGCATGGCTACAACAGCTGAGTGAGAAACTAACAGGAACACATTCAACAGTTTCTATAAATCAGCCTAGAGGTTAAATTATCTGATGTGTTTTGTGGTATGTTCTGAATGTCTAAATATCCACTTACAGGGTTTGAGGTTTCTTTTATTAATATGTCTTGCCCCAGGAAAGGAGAAGTTTTGTCTTTCGTAATCATAAAGGATACACACAATATAAGTTTACACTGGCTTGTACAGATCAAACACATTCTATAATGAAAACTTCACAGCCTGTTTCCAGAGGTGATCTATTTTTAAGCCCAAGGGATGGGGTACAGAACAGTTAAGAGCTAAGTACCATTACATAAACAATAGCAAGCAGAAGACAAATTAATTCTTCATATCTTGCAGTGATATATTGGTAAGTTTACATGAACATTGGATAGACTTTGCTGGCTTACAGACTATAGGCTAGTTGATGTATTTGACACTTGGGCAAACAAAAGATTTGTTGGTTCCTGTTAAACCACACAGCAATTACTGGGAGTAGTCGAAATATCAGCTAAGAAATGTCAAATAATTTAAATAAACTTGCTTAAGAGATATATTTATCTGAGAAGATTAAACAAATCTAACATGAGAGATTTCAAAGTTCAGAAAAGAACAACAATTTAACATACAATTTCTTAAATAAAACTTCTTGTCACCATTTTAATGGCTTCAGGTAGAATTTCAAAACACTTTATCTGTTATGCTTATAGCATAAATAGCAGAAGCTTATGCTTAGATATACACATAATGGATTTTAAAAGCAGTACACAAAGCCTGCAAGTGTTATTCTTTCGGAGGGTCAAAGAAGGTCAAGAAAGCAAGAATGTACTTTCGCTCCTTTGAGCACATCACTGGTTTTGTCTTCAGCAATACCATATGTAGACTCCTAGCTGATAGGAAAATTAGACCCATGTGAGCTAAAATGGTTGCTTCCCTGTACCTTTTTAAATTTTAGACTTAGCTATTTATAAAATTTCATTAGAAACTTCCCATGCTATGGGAATATTTAATATCTTAAATTACAAAAGTATCAGAATATTATGAGAGTTTGAGATTAACAGCTCAGCCTCCAGTTGCTGTAGTATCTTATGCAGCAGAAATAGCCAGAAACCCTTTCCAGACAACTCCGGTAAAGAAGCAATGGTTAGTATTCATTTTCCCTTCCACTATTGTATGTAACCTGGCCATCTGTTTTCTGACATATATCACAGAGGAAAACCACATCACCTCATATACATTAATAGTATTACAGGAAAAATATAGAGCGAATTTTTATATATGTCAAGCTTGTAAAAACTGCAAGCCTGCAGAGCTTATTTTCCCTGTTTATACAGGCATTCATTTTAAAAAGAGTATTTCTTACTCTGGGATGCTACTACAGTAGATAGTTGGTATATCAGAAATAATGAAAACTTCTGTCTTTGAAGTTCCAATCAAATAAGTGTTTATATCATTTATAAGAACAGATTTCAGTTAGGTTAAGTAGTCTATACCACTGAAGGCCATTAGAGATTAACTACTGAGATAACATGGCCGCATCATAGACTGCCTTGGTCTAACCCATAAAACAATGAAATAGTATATGGGGTATTTTTGCCATACAAATAGACTTGTAACCAAGGCCTTTAATAATTTTCTTCTACTAGTTCACCATTTCAACAAGTGATGATCCAGAAACAAATACTGGATTCCTTAAATACGGAGCATACTCCCAAGTGTGTAAACTGTGCATATTCTCACCTTAGAAAAACTGCAGAAGCCTTTTCTGACCTGTTTACATCAAAACAAGAATGGTGGTGTGCAGAGATGAAAACTGCTTGAGTGACACAGGCTGTATTTAGCACAGACATGAAGGGATGGAGCTCATACACTTGGTTACCAAAGAAAAGAAACAAATACAATGGCCTGCTGGTTCTGCTGGCAGATCTTGTAGGGGGAAGGAGGAGAAGATAGAGGCTACTGGGCTTCTGGCATAACACTCCAAGTGGAGGGGCATTATTATGAAATACAGTGGTGGAGTTTCCTACATTTGGATGACAACTGGATTAACTATTAACTGTCTATTGTGTAACTAATGGTTAAACATGTTTAGCTTACCATTGACACTTTGTAGAATGAAAACCGGGAAACTGGCGACTTTCTTAAGTGATGGTAAGATTTAATAGAACCTTATTCCTTATTTCTTTTCAACCATTATTCATACTATAAATTAAAAAGGGCTTTTACTTTAAAAAAAAATAATAATTGGTATTAAACATTCAAAATAACTCAGAGCACACAAACGTATACCACAAATAAAGCTACTAGTTTTGTTGCTGTGCTATTTTATGATGCAGGTAGTTTGTAAAGTAACTATTCACAATTTTAAATAGCACTTGGCAAAATTGGTTTAGTATCTTCTGTATTTAAGTGGGTAAATTTCCAGCTTCCCAAAGGTATCAGCAAGAAGTACAACTTGTCAGAGATCTTGGAACCAAAAAAAAACACTTTAGACATAAAATGTGACTTAAAAGTGTATTTAAATGACAATCCTATTTGTCACCAGCATTGCAGGGATTTGGGGGAAAACGCATGTTGACTGGCATGTATATAAATTTGTAGTGAATTTCACAGTCTGGCTGCAGCCTTTTAACAATAGTGTAGCTGCTATGAATTACACCAAAAAAAAACCCAACAAAAACACAACAAACCCCACACAAGACCCATTTTCACGAAAGGGCCATGTTTATGCTGGGAGGGTTATATATATGTTGAGCATCTAAAATGACTACTTCAGTCAGGCTTCAGTGGAAGCTCAACAGAAAACTAAAAGCTGTCTCTTACAGAAAGTAACCTGCATCAGCCAAGCGTCTGCCCACAGCCCCCTGACCTACACTGAGTGTTTCTTAAAACTGAATGAGCAGTGCATGTTCTTTCCGGGCATCTCGTTTTTCCGGTAAAAAAGCACAAAGATAGTTGTTTCTACAATCTTTGTTTCTGGTTCAGAAAAAAACAAACACGAAAACCCAACACACGGAATACAAACAACCCACACAGATAGCTGCATAGGACGATACAGAAGAGCATTCCCTTTTGAAGAGAAGTCTCCAGCAGGTTTTCTGACCCATTGCTTTTAAAAAACCCCCTGCATTTATTTCCCAATGCAGTCTTCCGTGAGGCAAAGTTTTTCCTCTTTCCTAGTATCTGAGCTTGGCATTTGTAGTGTTTTAAGCATTTAAGAAAAACATATTCTTCGTTCACTTATCTCCATGAATGAAGTGCTGGTTGATCAATTTACACAGATTAAATTTATACAATTTTATCAAAATTGTATGGTGCTTCTGTTGCCGTTAAGAAAGACTACACATATATTGTTTTCTCATAGCATGTATGCGTGGTCTGTAAAGAAATCAGAAGCAATCTCACATCCGTAATCTGACTATGTACTTTTTATGGGGGACAATGGTGGCCTTTAGCGCACGTCAACCTCAAGTCCTCTCAACATTCGTAGGACAATTGTAGCTTTATTCTATTTCACAACTGCTATCGTCATCTCGGCAGTCAGTATGCTTTATGCCTGACTCAAATGGATGCAAAACACAATTTCGCTAAGACGACCTACCTCTAAATCCTATCACCTTTCCTATTTTTCTCTCCATCCTGTTTGTACGGTGGCTGTTTTGACCGAGACATAGGGACAGAATTGCTCAGCCTGTTGCAGTCGCCCGAGTGCCACACTTAACAGCCTGGAAGCAGCCCTGCCGCCTCTGCTTCAGCCCGAGGCGCCTGCAGCTGGGACCTCCTCCCTACCAGCCCACACAGGAGGAGAGCTCGGCTTCAGTCTGACTCAGGGCTGTCAAACTGCGGCACTCCGACTTAGGAGAGGTTAAAAATAAAAAGCTGGGCGACAGCTTGAAAGCTGCCTGTCAGACGGAGAGCGGCACCGACCCTCTGACCCCTGAATGAGGGGCTTAGAGAAACGTTTCAGGTTGCCCCTCCGGATGAACTCCTCCCGCCCCTCACCGCACCCTCTGCTTCATCTACACCTCGCTGAGGAAGAGACCAAAGGAC
>NW_009910225.1:0-22900 GCF_000696875.1 Nestor notabilis
AAAATAATATAAAATAAAATAAAATAAATAACAACAAACTGAAACAACCCAGCCCTGTTAGGGAGGAATTATTTTTCAGAAATTATTAGATGTTATTTTGCACCAAGAAAAATTTTTGTTACATAATAAACATAATTATATTTTCAAAATTTTTTTAAAAACTGAATAATATATGGAGATTGGAATTGTGGTTATTCAATTTTTTTGTAGTTTTTAAATCTTTGTTGAAAATATACCTTTTTATGGGAATAGTGGATTTAATAAGTGCCATTAAGAAATCAGAACAGCAATTCATGGCACTTCTGACCAAGACATACGAAGCGTTCCACCCACTCTCCCCTCCAGAATTCATAATACAGTTCATATGGGAAAGCAAAATTCTTTCTTCAACTCTGAATACACTCACTTTATGTTCTAAATAATGAAGTTAGAATCTTGGTGGGCCAGTCATTTCAGTCTTTATCTATCTGCCTGGTTTTTCCCATCTGTAATATGTGAATTATGGTACTTCACTAACAGGGTGATTTGAGATCTGGTGATGGAAAAACAGCCCCAAAAATAGCGTTTTATTATTATCTTATTTTAAGAGAACAATTTTAAATATTTAGTGCTGCTTTGCTTTATTTTTAAGCATGCTTTACTTGTGTAGCTCTTCAGTAAGTTTTTGCAATGCCTCATATTCACAGTGTTCACTTTTGATGGTTAAAATTATCAGCATTTGAATCAGCATCAACATCTGAATAATAACAGGATGAGTTTGTGTGATGGCTTATATAGAGTCCTTTCTAGCTGCATGTAGCCATTGCCATTGCACTTAAAATTTGATTCTGGCATTTTTACAATAGGATGAAAAGGCACATCTGATTTGACTAGCAATTCCTTACTTCTATATTCAGTTGAATTGGTTTGTTTCTTTCCTGTGATTTTCTCTCCCACCTGCCTACCTGTCTATCCTACAGAAGTTTTGTGATACTTTTTTTTCCAAATTCAGATATTTTGATGATATTATTTTATTTCAGGTACACATGGAAAGATGAATTTAGTATCCAAATTATAGAAATAGCATTCTGTATTCTATAAATAGACAGACTATCCATATTGAGCCCAAAGTCTGAAAAGAAATTCTACCCTGGTTTCATGACATTACATTTCCAGGAAAGTTTAGAATTTATTATATTCTTTCTAATATTATTGCTTTTATTTTAGGAATTTCACTTATGTAGTGTCTATGTTAATAATTTAGGAAATTTTCATAGTTCTGTTTAGTAATCACTAATCTAAATGGCATCATGTTACCAGGACATCTTCTGAGTGTGCTCTTACTAATCTAAACCCTCTTGGGTGTTGCTTGAATCTCATGCTTGTGTCCTTCCAACACAGGTTTATGTTTTTTTCTCATTTATTTCTCATATGCTGCTGAGAAAATTCTTATACTTTTATACAGAGTGTATTTCCTTCTAAAACCTATTCAGTACTTTTTCTGTGCTGATGCCCTGGCTGGATAGTGTATCTGTGCTTACCAACAGCAGTGTAGCACTCAGAAATGTTCGTGGTCTTGTTTATGCAGCTCAAAAAGGGCTTTCTAGTAACTGAAAAGAAGGGAGGTAAATGAAATCATCGGTTCAAACTTGTAAATTATTTTTTAAGCTTTTTTTTTATTATTGTGAATTGAATAAGATACTTGGGATTGCTGAAATACCTTGGAATAAGAAAAGCTGTACAATTAAAACTTGTCTTAGAATTTTTTTAATTAATAAGTACTTATATCAGTTTGAATGGGCTGTCAGAAAAATCAATAATGATATGTGAGTAAAGTAACATAAAAACATAGTATGTTTTGAAAGCTGAGTAACAACAGAGCTCTTACAGAACACAAAAAGCAGATTAGAAAAGCCTAAGGTGGACAAAATCCTGTATGGCTGTGGAAATACTATCACTGCGTAGAAGACAAAAATTTGTTTGATAAATCAGCTGTTCCTACTATAAAATTTGCCTTTTTTTTATATCTGGAAAAAAAAATAAAAATCCTTCTCCCCAGAGCATTAGGTGGCTCTAGGTTTGGGAAACAGCTTAGAATACAAATTTAATATTCACTGTAACCGAATATTTTAACTTGAAGTTCTAGTTCTTCCTCCCATTCATGAAAACTGAAAAGAATCTCAAGATACTTGATCAAAAAGCGGAGAAGTTTTATGATCTTCCTTGATGTGAAATCAGCTAAAGGATTAGCAGTGTAAGTCAGACTCTGACATGCAAAGGCAAAAATATATTACTAAAAATACCATTTTAACAGTGATTAGCTATTATCTGGAAAAATAGATTTCACTTCACTCAGTGGAACACTATATTTTGTTGAGAATCAAAGTTTACAAAATAAATTTCAATATTTTTCAGTATGGCCGGTGATGAATGTTCTCCCACAGAGGTTATATCAGAAAATCAATAATTGTAAAATTGAAACAGTATAGGTTTGTATTGATCCTTGTGGCTAAATCAAAATGAAAGGCTTTGTAACAGCTTTCTTAGACAGCCTGCTAGCCAGTAATGGCAAACTATCAATTTTAGCTTTCCACTGATAAATCAGCTTGAAAATTGGATGTCAAATTTTTTATTTGACTGAAGTAGTGATTTTTTTTCTGCTCTCTAACCTTTCTCGATGTGTTAGATTGGTTTATAAGACCAAGCTCTGCCTTTTCAAAAGCATTTGTCAAAACTGATGTTTAGATATATTTTGAAACAAAACCTAAACTCTTAAAGCTTAATTTTGTCCACTAGCTGCCTTGCTGGTAATCCTGTGTGTGCACCTCTGTGTAAACAAACATGAGTATATGTTTAATACTGAAAATGGCATTGATTTAATACCTAATGTTTCTCTTTTCTGATCCTTGGAGTTCACACAGGTCAGGTCTTCCAACTGCAGCTTTTAGAAACTAGTGCTCCAGAAACTATTTTAGCTTTCAGTGGTTAGGAAGATTGATTTTTCTTTAATTGACTGATCTTTTATTTTGTGTTGAGACTTTATGAAATGATAACATCAGTTTCAGCTGCAGCTTGCAACCTGTCCTGCAAACCTGCATAGTTGCTCATTGTTTTAAATAATAAAGAAAAAAAGATGTATTTGCTTTTACTTAGAAAATAGATAGCAAAATCCTTTATAGCAGTGGGGGGAAATCCTTTAATCTGGGTCAAACGCAGTAGGTTTTAGTGACAGTTGGCACTGTCATCCCTTCAAGTCTGCACAGCAGAATATAAGTAAGCTCAAGTGGGTATTGATTGTGAAGTTTGCTGTTGTATAATTACTTTTGGCTGTAGAAAAATGTGGTGTGTATTGATCTAGATGGAAGCATTTGACTAGCAGTTTCCCTTGGCTAACAGTGAGTGTCATCTTTCAGCTGTGATAAATGGTAACACTGTGGGTCAGCATAATTACTTGGTGGTGAAATGAACCTCCTGTACCCTTCTCCCTCACACCAAGTAGCCACCATAATCATCTTTATCTGAAATCCATGATTTACTGAACTAACCAGCCCCTTAATAAAGTCCTTTCCTCCCTCCCCATAGTATACACATGCTTTAATTGTGGCTCTATACTGTTATTTTAAAAACTAAACTGTTCTGAATCCACAAGTATTTTTTTTTTCCCTAACCCGTGTCAGTTGATCTGCAGCAGGCCAACTCCTGCAGCAATCTTTCAATCTGTATATTTAGTGTTTATGTAGGAAAAGGAGAAAGATTAAGGTATTTGTAATTTCGACACACTTTAAGTCTTGGATCAAATATTATTAATGGTCTGGTAAATTATTAGTGTACTGCAATGAAAACTGATGTATGAATTTATTATCAGTAGCCCTTTAGTTTTATAATGTGTGCTCTGGATGTGCTGTCTTTTGAGAAAAGATGAGGATATCTTTTCACAATATACTACTAGAATAGCTTCATTTATAATAATTTTGAAACATTTAATAACAGTTTTAAATGTAAGATTTTGTTTTAAATAGTAGCCATTCTTCTGTTCACATGTACATCTAATAGGTAACAAATGTTATCAGAAATACGGAAATTGTCTTTATTGCTAGAACAAAAAACTATGATCATTTGTATTGTTTGGCACCTTTTTAATGGAGAGTTTTCAATTTGTTATCAGTATTTCATTAAAACTTCGTAGCATGTTGTTGAAAATGGATTTGTGTTTACTTGCCAGTAGTGTAATATGGCCCTGGGGTAATGACTTTTTGTTAAGTAATGTTAGTTAAAGAAAATCTGGCAATAGTTTTAGATCATTTTAAGACAGCTGTGAAAGGTTTGGATAAAGGTCATTTTCAATGATTGTGCTTAGTTAAATAAATGTGAAGGGTTTCACAATGGGAATCTTGCTTTTCAGTATGCTGTCATAAATTTCCCTTTAGCACATCTGGGAATACAAAGTAAAATGTAGTTGTTTCTGCCTTGAAGGCAATGTATTTTATATTTTCTTTGCTTTGTTTGTTTTCCCCTTATAAAGCTGTTTATTCACATAACTAGAGTTCAAAGGTTTTACTTTGTCATAAATTAAATCTTCTGTTCTTTGACAGTTTTCGGGACCCGCTGGATATAATTTTCAAATGGTTGTAACTCGAAGATTTTTTGCTGAGATTTAGTCATTAAAAGTGTTAAATTTTCTGACAACTCAGCCTCTATTGTGACCCTGGTTCATTGCTTGCTCTCTCCCTTGGCCACAGCTGGCCTCTTGCTGTTCACAGCTGAAAAGTGAAATCAATGCTGGGTCTAACAAAATGCAGATGAAAGCCATTCTGATCATATATAGTCATTTCCCGTAATTTTATCAGCCTTCAGTTTCTTAAATGATCTCTGGAAATCATTCTTTGTTCATGTGAATACTATATCGAATTTTGTGATAAAATGTCCTGTCTTTCTGAAAAGTAATACTTTTTTAACCATTATTAGTGATATGCAGCTGACATTGCTATAGCTTAACTTTTTAAAATACTAGTCTCCTCCTTCCCCTCTTCCCTCCTGAAGGGAAGCACTACGTATCAAAGCCCATCAAAAAGCTGTTGGCTGAATCTTGCCGGCTTTGAGCCTTTGGAATCTTGTGAATTGAGGGGTTTATGTTCTACAAGGCTCAGAGCTGGAAAGTAAGAACTCTTACCATGTGTCAATCCGTGTTGCCATTGATCTCTTATCCTTTCTATTTTTATTTGAGCAAGATTGGTAGGAAAGCTATGTTGCAGTAAGAGGTTGCAGCGTATGATGTAGCTTAATGCTTCAAAGGTCACAGAACTACAATGAGTTTGATGGAAAACAGCCTTTCTCCTTATTTTAAATGGTTCCTGCTTTGATTACAGGCATTTATTATAATTATCAAGAGATTAGTCTGTTGTTATAGAATCCTTGTAATGGAACCATTTAAAAGGAATACAATGGCAGTTTATTGGATTTTGCAAAGGAAAAGAGAACAGATAAAGTGGTGTTTTTTAAATGGATCAACTGCTGCCCTAGGCATACTGATTTTTTCTTTTGTTTAACTTCATTTTCTTTTTGTTTCACAGTTTGCAGTTACCTGTTGAACAAGTCACTTTTTACCAGTTTTGAAGATATTTTATGTATAACATTTTCATTGCAGTCTAACCCTGTGCTATTTGGTTGTTAAAGACATTCCTTTCATAAATGATCTTAAACTATACATATCATACAATGTGTAATGTCTCCATTTGGCAATGAAAAAGTATTGTTAGTCAAAAATAACATATAAAAGAAACTGTGAATTCCATATTTCATCAGTTAAAGTGCAGCTAGGGTGATTTCTCTTTCATATTAGCAAAATACCATAATATTGATGAAGCTTGGTGATTTTCTTTCATGATTATATTAATTTCCCTTACTTAACAGTGTATGGTTGTATTTACTGTGCTTACTCCAAAACAATAAATGTTAAGATTATATATCAGTCATTTTATTCAAATGTTATAGAATACTATTTGTGACCTGGCAGTGAATGTAAGTACTCTGTGGCATTTTTTTACATTAAGACCTGATAAATTTAGAGGGTTTTATACTAGATACTAGTTTATATTTCAAGACCAATGAATTTCACAGTATGTGTGTGTGTATGAACACCTTCAAAGGTTTGGGCCAAATCTACATTCTTCTAAAGAGTAATTACAGAGCCAGTGTCCTCCTGATGGGAACATGCTGTCTTATGCTCGATATCTGAGCAATGACATGAGTTACTTAGTACTGCTCTTAACCTGGGGAAGAAAGGTGATTGCCTGAAACTTGGTTGACGTGGGGCTATTTTGATGACACTGGGGGATCAGCCCCAAAACAACAGTAGAAAATGATATAACAGCAAACTACAAGAATCAGGTTACAAGTCTGCTACTCCAATGTCTGTTGGCTGCCAGCAGAGGAGGCCTAGGGAGGAGAGTATAGTATTTCCCTAGTCGACTTTATCATGATACTCCCCCGGCATATCCTCACAGCTTTCAGCAAATTGTAGCTCTGGGACTTCCTGAGCCTGAGGTGATAATCCTTGAATGTAATAACTTTTGGTGGTTTTATTTTTCCCTCTATGAAAGGAAATGTCTAATACCTTGAAGAACTCATGTAAAATTTTGCTGTCCATGATATGGCATAGTATTAAGTTCCACACCTTAAGTATGCTCTGTGAGAAATTCACACGAAGTGCCCTTTCATTGTTTTGAACTTGTTTGATGATTATATGTTCTTCCTAGGTCTTTTCTTATCAGTGAGTGCTTGTTGCCAATTCACCCTCTAGTGCCATTCATACTAAAGATCACTATCATATCCCTTTCAGCTATGGCTCTGTTCTTTAGCTGGGGAGATCTGAAATGGCCTTGTACACCTTCCTGCAGGTTCCCCTTGCAGGCCATAGCTTATTCTAGAGCAGGTCTCTGTTAATCATTCCAGCTGGAGATATTTTACTTTGTGTAACAGGCAGAGAGAAGAGAATGACATACACATGTACTTGCATCTGTCTCATTCCTACTCACCCTCCCTCCCCTATCTGTGATGTGCCAGGTTGTAGCATTATTGCCATTAGGAAGCAGATCAGGAATGACTAAAGCTTCCTTAACCAAATCCCCTCATCTACACTCACTCAGTATTTTCGAAAGGGGAAAGATAGTTAAGACTTGGATTGTGAATTGGAGCAATGTGGCAAGAGATGAGCCTGGGCTTGAGCCATATGGTTGTAGTCCTTTCACTACCCATGACAAATAATGTTTCATTAGTGCAAAATGAGATAACATCATCAGAAAAAGCTGACAGTGTTCCATTCTTTAAAACTTTGGTGATTCATGGGGGAAGGATGTTGTCTTTGCCATAGATTTTGTTGTGTAATTGTATTTATTATCTTGTATGTAATTGTATTTATAGAATCAGCAGTAGCAGTCGAGGCACAAATTATTATTTGTGTGTATGTTTGAGAGAGAAACACTTCATTGACAAAGCCTGGAAATAAAAAATTAAAAATTGCTGTTGCAGGCTTTCAGAGTATCTCCAGAAGAGTGCAGGTGTCATGCTCTATAGTGCATTGCGTTCTGGCGTCTTGCGATATTGATGAAGTTAAAGCATGTGTGTATTTCACAGTGGTGAATAGTGCTTTCTCTAATTTTTGATACACTGTGTACAAATTAAAAATACTCTGCTTGCAAATTTAACTGGAAAATTGGAGAGAGCAACCACAATTCTTCCCCTAGTGCATACACCTTGAGCACGGAATGGCATATAGTTAATCTAGGGGCAAAAAAGTTTATATGGGGATAGACCTCCCAGTAGTAGGAAAGGATTCCTCTTCATCTTTCCCGAAGTTTCCATATAGACCTAGTGCTGGGTCTACTGCTGCTCTAGGATCATTGGAGCATTATGACTGTATTATGCTAATTTCATTTTGTTATTTGGGTGTGCTGCCAACATTTTCCTGTGAAACAGAACACAGAGGGGTTTTTTCAAAAATTTATATCGCACTCCAGAAAAGCATTTAATATCGGAAAGAGCAATGATCTAACATGATTGCTTGCTTCCTACTTTATTTCAAAGGCCTGCTGCAAGCAAATTAAGGTTTTGGAGGCGTTCACTAAGCACTTCTTATAAACATCGTAGTGAAAACACCAAGTATTATAAATAAATGAGCTTTTACCAGCTCATCCAAGAATCCTCTGTAATGTTTCCTGTATTTTCCTTCTACTGTGTTTGAGTTATCAGTGTTTCTTGTGAATTTAACTGCTCTAAAGGCAGACTGAAAGCTTCTGTGCCATCAGATATTTTTCATGGCGGCCGAGTAGGCCCTAAGGGAAGAAATGACTGAGTCTATCCATTTGTGACTATTAACTGGTGATAAAACTCTAGCAGATAAGTGTCTGAGGAGGGTGTATTATCAAGTCCGAACTTTGTGTTTCCATGAGTGTGAGATTTTTAGTGTGTTTCTTTTCCACATTAGCAATGCTGAAGGCTGCACAGATATTTGTGAGTTAGCTGCAAAGGGGTCTTCACTGTGCAAGGGCTGACGGTCCAGCTGGTGACCAAAGGCTGGTCAGACAGCATCAACAAGACTCTATGAAGTAAAGAAATTATAGCAAGTATTCCAGTTACTGGTGGGGAGTAAGTTCTGAACCATACTGCCTTCTCACTGGTCACCATATCACTATAGTCATAGACACACTGCACTTGTCATTCACTGTGTTTTTTTCACTATCAATCTGTTGAGTTGTACTGTCTGTTTGAAACATAATATTGCTGTTATCAGGAATTAACTTTTAACACAATGTTGTAAGTGTGGAGGAGAGTAAAGCAAGAGTAATTTCATAGCATTGTATGTAGATACCATGGCACAGCATAATTTTCCTAAGCTCACCCTGAAGCTAAATGTTTTTCAAGAGGTAGGTTAAATTAAAGCAGAATGCTTTTTTTGCTGTGAACAAGAACACGTTTTTGTGTGGGTTTCTTTGGGGTTTTTTTACCCCAAAACCACACAAGAAACTTTTAGCAGGTTCAATGTTAAACCAGAAAGAGCAGCTGTCTTCCTGATCCATAATCCAGCTTTACTACTCCATGGGAGGATATGGCTATTAAAACAATGATAGATTATTATATATATTATGCCTTTGTATGTGCAGTTTGGAACCACATCACTAACTGCAGAGATTATAGAACAGCTACAGAAAGACAAAGATGCTTCAAGTCAATGATAAGATGAGTATGACCAAAACAACTTAATAGTATAGAAAAGAAACAGTCACAGAAGGTCTTAATCTGTAAATATTTATCTGCAGAACAGTATAGAGGAAAGAACTGAACCATTTGTTCTTCTTCTGACAGGACAAAGAGTCTTACACTAGTGCAGTTAAACATTAGGGAAAAAAAAAAACAAAACAGCTGCTGAGCGGATACAGAGTACAGGCATGATGTGTATATTCACCCACCTAGTCCCATGTTGCTTTGGCTGCTTAAATAAAGTGTGAGATGCTAGACAAAAGCTATTCTAGAACTGTATTAGAGTTATTTATTTAATGAAAGTCCTATAAGCATGAGATGAGAATAGAATCTATATTCATTTTCTGTAAAAAGATTAGTAATCTTTCAGAGTGATTTAGCAGCTTTTCACACTGTTGTCAATTCAATCAATTTCTTCTGAGGTATTTTGGAAGCTTTTCACTAGCTTGGCTTTCTGGTTTGTTTGCTTCTTCAAAAAAGAGCTGTTTCAGAAAGCAGAAAAAAGTTAACGAAATAATCTCAAGTGAAGTCTTATTTGTATGTAATAAAGAGCAATTACTATATATCTTTTCCTACCAGTGTTCAATCTGTAGTGTAAAAAAATATATAGCTATTCTACCAGTAGCTTAAAGCATTTTCTCAAATTTTGGTGGAATTCAGCCCCTAACATATGTCCTGAAACATGTCTCAGTTTAAATACGTTGTTGACTTTAATGGGATTTTTCATAGGTGTATACTTAAAGAAACTTATACTTCCTTTTAGAATTGGGCCTAATATTTTTTTTTCTTTAAAAATATGCAGATACTACACCACAGATTCAGAATCTCCAAAATAATGGTTTCTATTTTTTAACTTCATATTATGCATAATAAAGAGTATTCTAAGTATTTAACTGCTAGGCTTACTCAGTTGCTTTAATAACATAGTCTGATTTTTTGAGCATGTCAGCTTTTATTTCCATTGCTTGAATTTATATAGTTTTTGTTTCCTAAATGTAAATAATTTTATGCTCCTTATTTTGTATCAGTTCAAAAGAATTCTGTTTCCAGTAAGACATTGGCAGTCTGAATTTGGGGATTTTGAATGCTGACCCTCTGATTGTCCATTGCTGTTTTATAGCAATGAAGTCATAAGCTTGTTCTTTAAATGAGGAACTTTGATTTTTTTTTTTTTACTAGTATTATTTGTTTACACAGAGGAGATTATTTCTGTGATTTTTGTCTATTTAATATTTCAGGATTCCCTTCAGCAGGTCAATCAGGTGATGAATAGACACCTTCATGTAACTTGTAGTAATATAAGACTGGGACAAGTCAATCGGCCACTTTCTTCAATTCTCTCATTTAACAGTATCCATATAGCCTATAAATCTCATCTTCTCTATCCTGCCTCTTGGATTTCACTCAATCATGTGAATTTTTTTACCTGATCCTTCCCTTGACAATTCCACACAACTCTTAGATGCCAGATTCTTTTGTGAGAACCCTAGGTTTTTACTTTCTCTGCTGTTGAGACCTTTGTTACTTGAGACAAGAGCAATAGGATTCCTATCACCCAGCTTTTCCCAAGGTGCAACTAGTTCTGTCCATCGCCTATGAAATGGGCTTGGGTTGATTAGTGAAATGTCAATAATGTTGACATCTTAAGTTAGATAAAAGGAACTCAACACAGCTATCATTTGGCATAATTTGACAACTTTAATCTTCCAGTAAATTACAACTGTTAATTGCTAGTATTAACTTCCCAGTAATTGAACTGTGCCTCCCAGATTGCGAGAAAGGAAAACAAATTTTATGAGGTCAGAGGCAGTTTGGTCCCTGTAGAAAAAGCAGTTTCAAAAAATAAGTTGATAGTCAAACTTGCAGCATCTTCAGACATAATTTCCCCCAAGTTGGTCGTTAGAAATTAGAGAAACTCTGAGGCTAGCATAACCTGTTCTGTGGCTCTTAAGCCACGTGTGACTTTTCAGCACCTTCAGTTTAACTCTCTTCCCAGACCTGTGTCACAAAGAGCTTTGTCAGAAAGTATTCTGGATGATCCAGATTCATAGCTTGGAGAATGTAAGCCAAAAAATAGATTTTTTTTTTCCCAAGACAGAGAACAAGGAAGTTTTAATTCTGTGTTTTCTTCCTTTTCTTTTTCCTTTTTATGTCATGTAGGCTTGTTCTCCCACGCTTTTTGCAGACCCAAAAATAAATCACGAGGTCACGCTGATATATTTTGGGATGTTTTATAGAAGACTGTTTCTATACTTTTAAAGAACCTCTTGACTTTCAAAAATAATGTATAAATAGGACAGTTTAGATTTACTTGCAAAGCTGGTTTCTTAGCTCTTACAAAAATTCCCAGAATGAAAAAGATCAAAGTTAAGATTATTGAGAATTTATTTGATAGTATTGTAAACATGGTCTCTATTAAAAATTCTGTAAATTCTGTAGCACTCATGGCTACACCTCTTGACAAATGTTCATTTCAGCAATACAAGTTGCATCTGCGGATTGGAGTAACTGTTTATACACCAGTCAAGATGCATCCACTAATTGGACCAGCATGTCTTTGTTTCAATTCTTAAGAACAATATTAGGTTTAAAGCTAGATGTATGTTTTGTCTTAACTTATACTTTACTTCCAGATGATACTTAGGAGAAAAAGAAATCTGTCCCAGAAAGCTTGCAGAAAGTTTAAAACTTTAGACTTCTATAAATTGTTAACTCAAATATTTCCAATAACCAAGCTTGAAACAGCATTTTGCAAAAATAATCATTCTGTTAAAATAGTGTATTATTAGACTTGCATTTTAATAAACAGCTCTGCATGATGGAAATTAAAATAATTGCTAGGTAAAACTTTATTATTTATTTATTACATTTTGGTTACTGTTGCTATTCATTGATGGGCCTTAAGGAAGCTAATTATTTCATCACAATGCCTGGTTTATGTTAGCTGTCTTTAAACAGTTGCAGCTTGAATAATTTATGAAGGTTTGAAACAGTAATTCATTACGGAGTTTTAGTGTCTTAGTTTTAGAATAACACTTTAAAAATATTTAGATAAAACATTCTTTCTTTCTTCTAATTAAAGGTTTTGAGAGACCAAATTTCTATTTGCGGATGCCATAGCCTTCGAGCTGTGACTTATGAACAGGAGTAACTAATGAGATACTGAGTCCTAGCTATCTACCTCAACCCTGCTGTTTATGTTAGAAGTATAGGTCTAGATTTTTTTGACAAGCCATTGGTGGACTGTAATTGATATGCTCAGTAGCTTCTTCAGTAGTTCTTTCACAGATAATTCAGACACCTTAATTTGTGCATGTGGAATGGAGCAGACAGCTTGGGCAGCATCCTCATCAGCAGTCACATGTTATCCTTACTTAGAAGTCTGAGCCTTTCGTGTTTCATCACAAGCGAGCCAATGCGGCACCTAACTTTTCAAGAGCTTCAACAAGCTCTTTTACTTCGGATACCCACTTTGAAAACTTGGGACTGTTTTTTCATTTGTTCAAGCACAGTAATCCTAACTGAACCAACTTTTAGCTAGTGTTCTACTCTTCTAGAATTGCAGATAAGTCACAAAAGCCTAGATTTTTTTAAAACCCATCATGTATTTAATATGATAGAGAACAATCTTGAAATACAGGGTAAATTGGTTTGCTTGTAAAAGGTGCCTGCTTCATCAAAACATTTGCAAAATCTCAGAACTTCTGTGCTCTGCTGATGTGGACTGTATGGGGGTGACATCTGCAACAACCTAGGGAGGGGCCCCACCCTCCAGCTTTGCTTATCAGAGATTCTTAATGCAGTAGTATTCAGAATTTAAAGGGAAAATGGATTTTATTTTATTTTTCCTACCAAAAAAGATAGCTGCTTAAAGAATCTAGTGGTGTTCATTTCTCTCAGGAGCAAATATCATGTCATTTACATAAGTAGAAAAAATAGCATTCATGCAGAAGGCAAAGGAGAAGGGTATTTCTGTGAGATGTGAATAAATTGTTCTGTCTCCCCTTTTAAGTGCTACACCTGAACAAAGCAAATAATACTAAAAAAAACATCCCAAACCCCAACCCAACCACAGTTAGATGGGCAAGGATTGTTTTTCAGGGACGTGGGTTTTGTTCTTCTTTTTCATTGTTACTAACTTTTGTGCAAAAAGGGAGTTGGCAGCCAAGACGCTATACCAAAGGCAAAGCATAACTACAAGAGACCAGTGGTCATAACACCAGCTGGGTTTTTTTTACTGCAACCAATTGGTCACCTTCCCTGCACAGAATTGAACCACCATGCTATATGTCTTAATTTTAGTAATCTTAAAATGTATTGCATTTTAGTGTTTCCAGGAATACATTTTGTTATTCCTAGAATCTGGCTCACTTGCATTCTGTTGTTACTGATAGTTTGGTTTTAAAAAAGCCCATTGTGATTCTGGTGAGTCAAATGCTGACAGTGGATGTATCCGCTTTTTATGTTGCCTCAGTTGTTCATTTAATGTCATTGGATTAACTGAAAGGAACTGAGTATAAAATTTCAGTAAATTGTATTGTTTCATTTAGCTGTACTTCATGTAATGTCCTACTGTTCACATTAGTTTTTTGATTGATTTGTCAAAGATATCTCATATTACTGTGAATTTATGTTTTATGTTAGATCAATTTAATAATTAAAAAATTTGTATTTACCTATAATTTGACTTTGTAGACATATGAGTCATTGTCATTTTCATTGCTATTTTTTCAACACAAACCTGGCTTTTTCTTATGTTTTTTTCCCATATAGCTTTATGCATGGTTAGTCTTCTTTAAAAAAAAACTGCTTCTTGCTATAAATCTACTACTGTTTAATAATACAGCAGGTATTCTAGAATGAACATCTCATTCCGGAGATCTGAGCTTTATAAAAAATCTAGGCCATCAGCATAATTGTTAGTCCTTCTTTGTGTGTTTGTTACCAGTTTGTTCCTTCAGACTCTATTGTCTGCATTCTTTATAAATTTTCCTGATGATCAGAAGCAAGTTATTGGACCATACAATATGACCTGGGAATTAACTGCATTAGAAGTTTGTGTTTCAGGTACTACTGTAGCTAAAAGGAACATCTCTATTGCTGCAGCCTCTCTCTCACACCTACTAATATTACTGTCCTTTCTGATGTCTTATGTAACTGAAGATTAATACATCTTGAGAGATTTCTGTTTTCAGCTTCCACTTTCTATTTTTCCTCATTTGAACTTCAGTGTCCTCATTTTTTTCACTAAAATGAAGTCATAAAAGTTTCAGGAGTTGGAAGGTTTCCTTAAGAGTGTGTGTATATTAAACATACCTTTTTCCAGTGCCTTAAGAAGAAAATAAAAGCCACATAAATCAATCCCTCTTTTCTGACAAGGATGCTATATTTTGAACAGTTCTTAGAAAATTCTTGTCTGGAAATTTTGTGGATCATTAATCATTAGTTGTCGTCTGATAGTTTTTTCTCTCTTTTCATTTGTAGCCAATTCTCTGTTCCTCTCAGGTTTGTCCTTCATTATTAATGCAAGACCATTAGTAGCATGATCATAGGAGAGAAACTGTGTTGGCAGTTTTCTTTTTGCTTTTCAAAGGTGACTCCTCTGTTCCTCCTCTGATGACCAGTGATAGTATTTTCTATTACATTGAGTTCCTCCATGCTCACTTTCAAAGTCTACATGAAAACTCCTCCCCTCTGCCCAAACCTTGCAAAGCTACAACACACAAGTACTAGTCTCTGTAAAAGTCTGCAGGTTTATGAACTGCATTCATCCTTCACAAGTGTAAATAACTTCAATTTTTTTCTTTCCTATTTTAAAACCTTTTACCATTCTTCAGTTTCCATAGGGAAACCTGTGTGTCAACTAGTATGTAATCTGCTGGTAACTTGTGCTGCATATAAACTGTGTTAAAATTACCCTTTTTTTCCCCCTTTTTTCTGCTGCCAAAGTAATCATAGAACCCTACAGATCAGCCCTAAACTCCACAGATTTCTGGAGTTCACTGCCTTAAACAAAAGTAGCTCAAATTCACAAGTTTCAAAATATTTCAGGTTTTTTAACAGATACTTTTGATATTTATCCATCCATAATTATTCATATGGATTTCTTTCTTTTCCCATCCACTTTCACAGTTATTTCCCACTAGCTCCAGTCATTGATTTTCTTCTCACATCTCTGTTCCTTTCAAACTTACAACTTCTCCGTTTTTTCTGGCTCAGTGTTGCTTTGTCTCCACCAATCAATAATTACACTTCAAACCTTTCATCTAGACTTTTCAATTTCTTTGCCTCCCAATACATTGTCTGTATGGTTTCCCATTTCCCTGTATCATGAAAAATATTGCTGGAAGAAACCTATCCTGCTCTTTCATGCCTGCTCCATTAAAATTATTCCAATGAGTATTATCTATTGGTTACACCCTATTACTTTTTTAATTCCTCACTGCCTAGCTCTAGATATTTCTATCAAGTCCATTTTCATTTTTAGGGCTCTGACTTTGTTTACATTTCTCCTCAAATTTCATCAATCATTCCTGTCTCATGTCTCTTCTCATTTTAACTTTTCACATTTGGCAGCCCTACACAGGAGGTACAAAAAATACCTCTCGTCTCTCATGTCACTTCTGAATACAACAGTGCCTGGGATGTAAGTCACCTAGCTGGACTGCTCTGCTCTCCACACCACCTCCTCCAGCTGTCAGTGACTAGGGCACTAACTGCCTAACCAAGTTCACAGGGAACTCCTCTGCTTTCTCTCTCATTTCTACCCATGCTAGTTTGCTGCACTGATTACAAATACAAGATAAACTGAAGAAAAAACTAGTGGTCACTGACCATCCAGCCATCCCCCAGGAAGTGCCCTCTCCACCAACTTCTTATGTTCTTTATGGGCTGTCTCCCTGCTCTTATGTCACCTCAGCAGTCTGTGAACATAACTTTATCATATCCTACTGATATCATAAGCTTTGTAGCCCTGCTTCCAGCAATTCATATATGATCCACGTGACTTCCCTAGGATGTGTCCACCCGGCTTCTTTCAAAAATTACAGTACGAATTGAGTCACTCAAAATTGTATTCATAAAAAGCCACCTTTTAAAATATTAAATATGACCTAAATTTCTGTGAGTATTTAGCATCCTTCTATTTTAACGGTGAGTTCTTTTTCTGACACTTATTCCCTTCTAGTCCAGAACTCTGTCAAATATATACTGATGTTTAATAATAATAATTCTTCTACATGTCTACTTAAGATAAAAAAATATTGCTAAAAATGCCTAAAGATTTTTTAAACTTCTATTTATAGAATTTTTACCATTCTTTTGAATTTTCTCTGCATTAGATGTTTCTCAGGCTCACTGGTATCTTTATTCCTTGTGTGGGTATTTCCAGTTTTTAGTATTATTCTTAGTTTTCAGTAGTTCTAGTTTTATTTCTGTGAGTCTGTCTCATGCTTTTTGCAAAAAACATAATGGAGCTTTGTGATTCTTGTAATAAAAAATCTTCTTTGTGTAGAGTAACTATACTAGTTATGCTAATTAAGGCTTCTCATACTTATTTCTGTTCATGTACAACAAGGCTTTGTTTTAGCCATTATAATGCAGAATATGATTTTTGCATACCTGTCTCACCATCTTGATAAAAACAGCAGTCACTGTTTCTGTTTCAAGCACAGTCAGAAAAACCTTCACTCTAATACAATTATTGTATCTGGTGCTATACCACTTCTGAACAGTATTTGTTCTTTCATTGTTACAAAAAGCAATGTTACTTAGATTTTCTAGCAAATAGGTTATATTTTGGCTTATACTTTTTAACTGTAATAAACATTGCATAATAATTACTTGAATTTTTTGTATTTTCAAGTTTTATTTTACTGTTTTTAAAAAAATTACAAATTTTCTGTTGTTCATATTACCTTAGGAAAATGCTTTATACTTTTCCAACATACTTTTTTTTTTCTTATTTCTCAAAGCAGTCGTAATTCCACACTGTGAAAAGAATGTTTTTTTTTTTCCTTTTTAAAATACATTACATAAAAGCAACCAGGACTAATTCTTGAAATTATAGATCATCATTTCCTTGCCTTTTCTGTGCAGTTTCCCACTATTACAAAGGCTATGGATTCTCTGACATCCTTTTAATCCTGTGACCCACCTCTTTTTCCAAACAAGTTTTTCCCCTTCCCCCATGCCTGCAGGCTTGTTCCTCCTTATTAACATATTCGAACTTAATCTCTTCCATCTGGCAGACCATCCTTTGGCCTGCAGTGTAAAGATCTTTTATGAACATGTGTACTGCTATTCTCCACTGTTTGTATTTGCCTCTAGTTGCTGTAGCTGAAGGTGACACACAGCAAACTGTATTTATACGTTAACAGGGACTGGGTTTCACAGCCATGGAGCTGCTGTCACAGATGCTGACTGCCCCACGGCGTGGACAAAGGCTCGATGTTCAGGATAGATGATATTCATAAGCAAAAGATAAAAACCTTCCCATACACTTCATCAGAGCTGTGGCTGTAAGAGTTAATAGAAAATCTTTCCAAAAGTTGTCTTGAAAAAGTTCAAGCTACAGCTTGAACGTCTCTACAGAGACGTTCGGAAAAGGCGGGGAGGACTTCACTGCACAGGCTGTCTTGATATTCCTCTAAATCATTTTGGTGGAAGAGCGCTACACAATTTTTCGTCTACGTGGGTAGTAGATTTGGTTAACTGAAATACTTTGGTCTGGTTCAGTAATCTTTGTCCCCAGATACGTTGAAGGTATGTGTGTTACAGGTGCAAGGAGAATTGTACAGAATTCTGGGCAGTTCTGAGTTTTAGAGCAACCTACCCTTGGGAGACTTCAAAGCCATTTGCTCTAGCTTATCAAAGTCCACCTTGGCTATCTTGGGTAGCATAACACAACTTTGCCTTTCCATCCCATCCTGGTCTTTAGCAAGATAAAATGCTGTTTGAAGTAGGAGAATCTACACAGCTAGCTGCTAAGTGGGTACCAGTGATGACAGTGGCAGTGAAACAGTGTTTGCAGTCCTTCAGTAAATGTAGTAAAATAGGGCTTGTTTCATTAAAAGGTTTACATTTGTTGTCTGTATTAACTACATGAAAGACTGCGCATCTGGAATTCGGGGTTAAGTTTGCAAAATGCACGCCACTTTAACCAATTTTTTTAATATCACTAGTTTTGTACCAGTTCTCATTATGATAAAGATGAGAAAGGGTTATATTGCATTATATTACAGTTCATAAGGGAATTACCTTGAGAGTTAAACTCATGGTGCAGACTTCTTTGGATCATGTGTTTTAGGGTGCATATTAAATAACTGTTCAGTTAAACAGATACAGATATACTTCTTCTTTTTAAGTATGTGGAAGTAGCTCATGAATGATGCTATGAACTTTTAGTTCTTAAAAAAAATTTCATTACAGTATGCTTAATATGCACTTTTCCATTAAAACAAGCCTGATTCAAAATGTCACTTACCTGGTATAAAATATGGGGGAATAAGAAATTACACAATTGGCTGTGGAAATTAGGATTATTAACAATATTCATTATTTAAAAAGAAAAAAACTATTGAAGTATTGTACTTGTTGCAGAGATAAATTACTAAAATTACTTGATTTAGACAAGTTACTTCTAGGAAAAACAGATTGTAGCACAAAGAGATCTGTACGATTTGCAGACATGCTCTTTTCTATACTGACTTGTACCTGGTACAGAGTTAGAAGTTGTAGTTCTGTTTGATTTACAGCCATAATTTAGAATTACCTTTCAGTTACCTAAGTTCCTGAAAAATCTTAAACCCTGAATAATATCCACAGGATTAGAATATAAGTATTTCTAAAGTGCTGTAATCTAGAGCTAGACACCTTAATACTGATTCAGTCCTTAGCTCTGGATTTTTAAAGCAAGTTATATTCTTAGTTTTAGGCTGGAGCTTGTGGCCACAGTCTTCTACTTACTAGTATTTTTAATCTAATTTAAAAATGTAATGGTATAACTTTTTAGGAAAATCCCATTAGTTTATTTCTCCATAATGCAAATGATGAACCTCAGCCATTCAAAACTTTCTGTAAATATAGCCACCAGCTTTTCAGGTGTCTACTTTCTTGCTAACTATAGGGTAGGAGAAAGTATCTTGTCTTTTTATTAAAGATGTTGCTCAAAGAGATAAGGGTAAATCAGAAAGTAACTGGTTAAGATTCAGAAAACTTTTCCACAAGGTTCAGATACCATCTTTCAGTACCCAGAAGTATGTAATATCATTGTGGGGTAGACTCCTGTAGAAAACCCTGTGAAGAACTTCAGTCGTGTTTTAAAAAGCCATATAATTTGTGATTAGGAATAAAGTTCGTCTTCTATTATCTCTAAATTTTTACTTTGCACCATCATTATATATTCCAGACTTCGATCTCTGATCAACTTGGACCTTTTTTACATCCCAAAATAGACTTTATCCTGTGACAATTTCATCACTTCTTTACTTAGCACTTCCTTAAAATAGTGACTTTTAAAAAAGTGACTTTGTTAAAATAGTGACCTGTTTTACTTTCAGCTGAGAATACATGTTATTCTCCAGACTGATTAATGAAATGAATAGAATACCAGATTAAAACACAGAACAAATTAAAAATGAATTTTTTTTTTAGTCTTTGAATATTTCTTGATTTCATTAAAAGTTTTTAATTTTCACATAATTGTATCATTCTTATCAACCTGACAGCCTTTTTTAATTAATATTGTGGAGACAAATGTGATTTCAGAGAACTCTTCTGCTTAGTTCTCTTTAATATCTCTGCTCCTGTTCCATCATAAGTTACTCTTAGGTGAAATTAAAAAGGAAAAGATTTAAAATTAAAAAAGGGAAAGCCTTTAAAAAAATCACTGTGATAAAAAACTTCTGGGTTATCTTTGATATCATCAGTTTAAGATGTAAACTTGGGGTGTGCAAGGAGTCTTTAAGCTTTATCTTAAAGCATGGAGCAGTTACCTACCCATTTTTGCATTCATATCCTGTAAAGGTCAAGGGGATTTAGTAGTCACAGTAAAATTAATCAGTGCTCAGTGTAGGAGGAAAAACGATGGACTGATACTTCAGGCTAACAGGACATCTCTGAGCAAAAACTGTACCATACCACAAAACTAAAGTAGGCTATTTTACTTAGCAAAAGATAATTGGCACTCAAGATAGCAAGGTATTTCTGTCTCATAGCATGCAGGCCATTAATGCTGCATCTTCCCACCATGGGAGCTCAAAGCCACTGCCTCACCTTTACAGAAGATGTTCTGAATTGCTCTTGGTGAGGAAGCAGCTCCCACTGAACTCCTGAAGTTGGTTCCTCACTGCTTGTAGATAAGTAAAATGCCTGCTTTGCAAGGCAGCAGTGAAAGTAGGATCTTCACGCAGACTCAGGAAGCATATAGTGAAAATGTCATTCAGAATACAAAAAAGCCCAAAATTGACTAAATATTATGGTGTGCTGCTTCTGAAAATTTGTAAGCAACTAGAGGTTGTGCTGGAACATCCACTCCCCTTGGTGCTGGGTGCTCCAGAACTGATCCAGGTCTTACGACAGCAGTTAGTAAAATTGGACAAAAACTCATGCAAGCATGAAAAAAAAGGGATTAAGACTGTAAAAAATGGAAAGGTCTGTTCTATATTATAGCATATTGTTGTGGTTTAAGCCCAGCCGGTAACTCGGAACCACGCAGCCGCTCGCTCACTCCCCATCTTCTTCCTTCCCCCCTCTCCCAGAGGGACGGGGAGGAGAATTGGAGGAATGTAACTCCCATGGGTTGAGAAAAGAGCACTCCAGTAACTGAGGTGTAACACAAACCACTACTGGTACCACCAATAATAATAATGATAAGGGAAATAACAAGGGGAGAGGACACAACCGCTCACCACCTGCCGACCGATACCCAGCCCGACCCGAGCAGTGATCTGGGCCTTCCGGGTAACTCCCCCCAGTTTATATACTGGGCATGACGTGCTGTGGTATGGAATAGCCCTCTGGCCAGTTTGGGTCAGGTGTCCTGTCTCTGCTTCCTCCTGGCTTCCCCTCCTCCCTGGCAGAGACTGAGACTGAGAAAGTCCTTGGTTGGAGTAAACATTACTGAGCAACAACTAAAAACATCGGTGTTATCAACGTTGTTCCCAGACTGAAAGTCAAAACCACAGCACTGCACCAGCTACTAAGAAGGAGAAAAAATGACTGCTGTAGCTGAACCCAGGACACATATTTCTGCATTTTCTCTGGAAATGGCTACCAGCATGTAGGTTCTCAAAATGAAGGCAATATAGAAAAGAGTGGCTGAAGTGACACAAAGTAAAATCTAGCAAAGATGTCGGCCATACTTATGAGTTGCAAACTTTTCTTTATTTTTTCATCTTCCTTTTGACCACACACCTCCAGGGTTCTGCAGAGAGACTGAAAATGACTGGTTTAAAGCTTTTGTTCCCTAGTTATGGTATGAAAGGTCATGATCTGCAGAATCATTTTAACTGTATTGTGTGTTCAGTTAAGAGTTTGATATTAAGGATGCATCCACAAGCATTCTGGGTATTTGATAGTGATCCAAAAAGTTTTTATAACGTTGGCTTAAAATACAACTTTGCCCAAATATGTCACAGCATACTTATAAAATTGATGTGGGAGATGTTAGTGTTGATAAGGTCAAGAAGTTGTCTGAAAGTGGAGATGGTAATTTCTTAAGAACCAAAGTTGAATACCAGATGATTATGTATGTGTATGGTTTGAGTTGAATATAGGTTAACTATGGCTTCTGTCATTCTACAGAACTTTAATATGGCTTTTGAATGTAAAAAGGCAATGTAATGCAAAGATGGCCATGGTTGTTAATGGCTTGTATTAGCTGGAAGCTATAAAATCATCCTAGTACTCTGTTAGTGCTGGCATAATAATTTACCAAGACAATTACCACATGGTGGAATTTTTTTGCTGCTCTAATTCAGTGTTATTAATAATGAATAAAATTGCAATTTTCTCAGGTTCCTAGGGGCAGTAGGGAATTATTTCAATGAATATTTCAGCACATTAGTTTAATCATAGTTCCACAAAATTCAAGTGGGCAATATTTTATACTTCTAAGTTCAGTCTGCTAAGGGACCATAGTCATTAAATTGCAAACTATTTGCACTGAGGTCCATTCTATGATTTACAAGCCTTGTTAAAAACACTGTAAAAGAAAGCAAGCTGTGCCATTAATACTTGTAATTTGATGCTGCATTTGTTAATGGGCTCAGTGTGATTAATGTTTTTAGCAGCAGGCAGAACATTTTGAGACAGGCAGTGCTGAGGTTTATAATATATAAATGCATGTAAAGAAATGTTAGAATATTGTATGTTTTAGTAATACATGTTTTTACAAGATTGTATTCCTGAAATAGAAAAGCAGCAGTGAAATTATACTAGAATGTATGTAAATACAGTTCAAGCAGTGGTAGGTGCTGATGTGTGTGTTCTTTATTTCACAGCCAACTGCATGACTTCTGGCGCTTGGATTACTGGGAAGATGATTTGCGCCGGCGGAGGCGATTTGTTCGCAATGCTTTTGGGTCTACTCATTCTGATGCTCTCCTAAAAGCTGCTGTGGAATATGGTCAGTACTAACTCCTGCTTTTTTTTTTTTTAATATATA
>NW_009910226.1:0-7187 GCF_000696875.1 Nestor notabilis
TATAAAAAAATATAAAAAAAAGATATATAATGAGTATAATCTCCTGATAAGCTTTCCACGACTCTTCCCAGTACTTCTTGATTCTGAAGTACTCAGCGTCACAGACTGGGGTGTGCTCAGAGGGCTACTGTTATGCTAAGCAAGGTACAGATACTTTGTGGTTTCACCAGCTGATTGCATTTAATTTCACACGGGCTCCTTCTGTGCATGCGGCAGCTACGGTGCTACTGCCGCCTCTGTAACCTTCTGGCACGGTACAGCCTGAGCGGTCCTCGCAGCCCACCCGCCACAATGTCCCAGGTAACTTTTGCCATGATTTAGGAACTCAGCAGCACTTCTGACACCTGGTGGTCACTTTTTGGGAGTGCACAGTCCAGAAATGCTCCTGCCTGCAAATGGGGTCACGGCTGCCTGGCCCCGCGCATCGTGGGCTGCCCATTAGCTCTTTCCATAGACGGTTTTCATCAGGGAGATGTTACCTCTGGATAAAGCAGAGGATCATCATCAAGATGTAACTGTGGATGGTGTAGAAGGACCAGGTGATTTATGAACAGTTAAAATATCTTATTTATCTTAAAGCTTCATCATTGTAAACAAATAATTAGATTCAAAATTCATTTTCGGTTTAAAAACTTATTCTTCAAGCTGGCAGACTTGCCCAGCTCTGTTGTTAGGCAGATGGAGACTAGTAAAATTGCCTAGGCTTGGAAGTAATGCAAACGATTTTTTACATTTGGGGATGCTGGGGATCCAGCTCAAGAAAAGCTCACCATGAAGCACATCTCCAGTTGCTCAAATAGTTGAATAATCATACAAATAAAGTTAAGACAAGATGTAGGACTGGGGTTTCAGTCAGCACACAAAATGTAGGTGAACTGGTAGTGCTCTAAAAATACACTTCCAAGGTTGGCTTCCCGATTTATTGGCTCCTGCACAAAATGGCAAGGCAGGTCAGCATCCTTGGATGCAAGATCCTGTGATGACATGTGGCTATTACAAACCTACCAAAAGGAAAGAAGGGAACAAAAAAGACTCTAAATTGCTGAAAGAAATATGTAGAGCAAATCTATTCTTTAAAGACATTTAACTTCTGGGTTACATGTCCAGCATTTTTTCTGCTGGGAATATTACCCTGGTGCCTGAACTGGCAGTTCAGCTGTTATTGCTGAAGTATTCCTTGGACTCAGAAGTGTGTGTCACAATCTGGTGTCTCTTGCTGCCAGTACTCGCACCCAGTACTAGTGAGAATAAAAGAGTAAAATATGGCAAGGGTTCCCCCCATGATCCAGATATCTTTTTTTTGTCTTTTTAATTGTTACAGTTAAGGGAATCCCTAAAGGCAGTTTTTGCCTGTGAAGTGTTACCACTTTCTTCATATGTATTGACAAGGGGGGGTAGGGGAGGGAAAAGAAACCCTCATGGCTGCACTTGGCTTGTGGCATTTATTTTCTAAGTTCATGCCAGCATTAACAGATCTGTCAGAACAAAGCAAATGTGTCATATTGGCAGCTGTTACTTATGAGTACTTTTTCTTTACTGCATTTTGTTTTGTAATAATTGAGAAGCTTTTATGTCGAGCTCTGCATAAATGGTACTGAGTGGGAGGGTATGGGCACGCTTTCTATTATTCTGCCCCTCATGCATGTCTCCTTTTTTCGTCTTTCCAGAACCACACATTGAGCCAGCACGCACAGTGAGCCACTGGCACTACAGGACACCTCTCTGCAGAAGACTTGACGGTGGCACAGTGGGGAGGACCATTTGAACATTACATCCAATCAAAGTGTCATTTGCAACCCAGATGTAAAACTCTAATGATTTGGCCATGAGGCGCTGCTATTATAAGCAGCTGGAAATGAATATTAATGGAAGAGATTAAAAGTATTCCATGCTCAGTATTTTTTATTGTCCTGCTTCAGCTAGTGTACTTTAGAGCTTCTGCTTCTGACTGAATTTATAGTGTTAGATAAATCTGCTTTGATGCTGTTGCCCTTTGTTGCTTCTTGTATTATATTGATAGTTAAAGATTAGGTGTGATTTTTTTCTTTTTCGTTAACTGCTTTTTAATTGCAATTTTAGGTAACTGTGCATTGTGATGTGATTGCTTGGCTGTTGTCTGAATATTTCTTTTTAATTTTCTAATTAAAGACTAATGCTTTGATTGGATTTGCCAGTTCACCGGACAGTGATTAAAACTATGTAATGAATATAATCGGTTTCAGTGCAACTGGATGGTCTGCTTTATAAATGTGACTTAATCTGATTGCAATAACTAGTACAGTTCAATAAAGGGAATACATGAGCTCAGTGTCAGAGGCTGTCTGTCTGTCAGTGCACACTGCATCACCATGGCTGCGTAAGGTGTGTAAACCACCAAGCGATCGCTTACCTGATGGTAGAGAGTGTTCTGCACCCAGGAGGAAGGAAGACTGGGAGATAGTGAAAGCCACCTTCCTGTGTCTGGCATTGGGCTCACTTCTAGAAGCACCTCCCAGGCTCCCATGGTAGGTTGAGGTGAGGTAAGAACGTCTACTATGACTCTGGGCATGCAAAGGCCTTGCTAACTTGCAACACTTTTACTCAAGTCAACAAAATTGGAGGGTAGCTGGTCTACTGCTACCTTGACGCTAGTCCTGTGCTCCTTTGTTCCAATATAATAAAAAATGGCTTTCTGGATTGTATACAAATGGACAAATAATTGGATCACACCCTGGGGACCTTGGTAGGAGACTGTATATTTCATGTGTGTGGACTCCTAGGCCCACAGGTATTGTAGCTCTATGTAACTGCCATACTTCTGACACTCAAAACTGCTGTCAGGCAGCTTAACAGAGCTAATTAGCAGGCTTGGGGTTTTTTTAACTTTTAAACATATCATGTGGGAATGAGGTAAGTTATATCTCCAGTCAGAAACAGTCATTTTAAGGACCATGGACACCTCTGGAAAGTTCGTGGGATTCAGTTCTCATGGTATCTCCTGCTTGAAGTCATCATAATCATCATGAAGGATGTTCAGCAGTTGTGACAGCTGTGACACCTTGTACACTGTGGTTGCCTGTTCCCACAACGTACAAGGCTTTGCAAGACGGTGGCATAGGAACATGCACAGTTAGAGCCTTTCAGAATCGCTGCACTGAACTACAGCACAACTGGTTGTCATTGTACCGTGTCTGGGCTCGAGTATGTAAGTGATATTTTGTAGTAAAATGTTTACAAAGATGTGTAGTCAATGCCCAAATTAGTTTATGTAGCGAGTTTATCAACAAGTGAAGTTAACAGTGCAAACAATGTTTTCAACATTCAGATGCCTGCTGATGTTGATGGTCGTGTTGCACACACACATCTCTGAGACAGTGGAATGTACTGCATGTAAGGGGAGGCTACTGGGCATAACTACAGATGGGTCACCCCTGCAGCAGGAAACATCAGAGCAGGGGGAAGTTCTAGTTTCAATTTTCTCCAAAAAATGGAAGTAATATCCCATTTGGGTCAAATGACAGATGCAGTTTTCATTCTGCTGGTTATTCTGCTGATACAGCATTGCATGGACAGTCAGAAAGAGTTTAGGCTCAAAATGTTTATTTGTGATAAACTTATGAACCCTAATATAGCAAAATTTGGAACAACTTTTCTTAATTCCAAAAAGGACAGTTGTGTTTTCATCTAGATAATTCTTAACTCATTCTGTATGAAACAAAATCATTGCACTAAAATGACCCACTTCCAGGAAAAAAATGCTAGCTTTCTACATGATTATTTCTTCTTAAGCCACGGCACAGATATTTATGGGCTGAAAAATTAGCTAATGAAATCACCAATTCATTATTCTCAATCATAGCATATGCTTACTCCTAGCTGACAGGCAACATTTTAAGATGGGAAATGGAAAACTGTCTTGCAGTACAGGCTTATAGACATGCCCTTGCAAAAACAGCTAGCTGGGAGTATAGATCAGCCCCTGTGCCATCTTCTGTGCGCTAAAATCAAGTCAGCAGGTTCTCATGATGGAGTTACTGAAACGGGAGGCTCTTTGCCTGGTGCTGGGTTTGGAATGATGCTGGATCACTTCTGGACAGGCCTTCAGAAATGAAAAGGAAGATGTAGGTTTCTGTCTCCACGAAAAAGTTCTGTGTTGGGAATTCCAAGAGCAAACCGATGTTTCCACACGACTCTGGGAGCTGCCTTAGTAGTGCTGCACGGAAGGAAGCACATGCCTTTGTCTCAGCATCTCCCTGCTGACTGGTTAAAACTAGGTGTATATTCACTGTACTGAGATGGGGGATTCCCCGTGTGGGGGTCCTGTTCTGAGCTGAATGATTTTCTCTGCCTGTACCAGAAACACAGGCATGAGGTAAGGGTGCTGGGTCCACCCTCAGGCTGGCAGTGCCAAGCAGGCTGGTGCCTCAGCTGTGTGTTGCCTTGAACCCTGACCACACCATGCGCAGGGGTGAAGGAAAGGAACAGTTTGGTTTGCCACCCCACCTTTAAAAGGTAGGGGACCCCAAAGCATGGGAGTGAGGGCTGCATTCCATTCCGGTAGATCATGTTCATTCACGAGCAGCACAAGCCAGGCCAGAGAGAGGGGCTGGTGTCTTCTGCAGGTGCCCTGGCATCTTACAGTACTCAGGTACTGTGTGAGCACTAATGGACAAACACTGCTTTTTAAAATTTTCTTTTCTAAGACAAGATACACAGAAGTGCAGAGACACTTGACACGAATTGGCTGGGTTATTTTCTGGTATGTTTGATATAACCAGGCCCATCAGAGCAGTCATTGTCATAGCACACACCATAGCAAGGGGCATCTCGATCTCTGCTTTTGTAAGGGGCCAAAGGAATCCAGTTTGGGGAGGGGGGAGGAGGGGGTGAAAGCTACTGCAAGAGAGCAGAGGGAGAGCCGTCTGTGCTTCTGCTCCAGCCATGGAGCTGCATCTGCGACACACTGGACTCCTGCAGCTCCCGGAGTCGTTCCTCAGCTTGTGCCAGGGTGCAGCGCTGCCGTCTGACCCTTTTCCAAGGCCCGAGCCTCCCCAGGCAGGGCTGCAGCAGCCGCAGAGCTCTGCAGCACAACCAGGGCCTTTGTCTGGTGGCTCCCATGTGGCCGTGTTCTCTGTGCTGCTCATCCCGCTCGGGAGCGGGGGCAGAGCAGCCCTGCACTAGCACAGAACACAGCTCTGCTGCCATAGCTGCAGTCACACCAGGGAGTGCTTCGCCAGCCTAATATATAGCTCCTGTATCTGTTAAAAGCTCCCAGGGAAAACGGAGCCTAACTGCAGGTGGAGAAAGATAAAATCACAGCTTCTGGTACATGTTTGAGATTTCACCCCTTTTTTCTTAGTAGCCAAGAAGTGCTACAGAAGGCATTTGGAAAACAGTCAGAATTGCTGGCTCTAAAGGCACCTATATCTCAACAGCTACAACACACTGAAAATGGGATGGAAAGCCTTTCTGTTATCCCTGTAATGTTTCCCTGCCTGTCTGTGTAACTCACAGCTCCGGTGCAGTGCTGTTGTGGGCGCAGGCTGGCACAGGCTGCTCAAGGTGTGGGTGATGCAGGCGACTCACAGGTAAGTGCAAACCAGAATTGCCAAAATTCTTGCTGAGGATGGGCTACAGGCGAAAAGTCACTTTATGATCTGCATGGCTTTAGGGACAGTACAGTGCTGGAGACCAGGGAGAGTTTTAGATGTGTGAAGAGATGTTGTATAGACAATTTAATGCCTTCAAGTTTAGGCAAATACTGAAATATCAACTGACAATAGATTAACACCGGACTTGGCTTGTATTTGTAGCAGTCCAGTCTGTTAGCCCTTATGCACTGAATGATCTTTGCATTTAGCTCCACTACCTACTGACACTCTCAAAAAGCATTGAAATATTTAGTCAAGAAATAGCAACCAGTACTGACACGTGACATACCATCTACATAGTCAGCTTCACACATCTGTATTTCATTCAGTGCTTCCGTAGATACTTGTCTGACCCATCACCTTCAGCAATAGGTCACCACCTTTGGTCAGGTGCCTTACAGATTTGGAAAAAAACAAGTGTTCAGCTCATTGCCTCCAAAAGAAAGGGAGAGAAAAGAAGTTTGGGGACCACTGAGGGAGTAAGTGGCTGATGTGCTGGAGCACCTTTGAGTTGGCTGCAGAAGGTCACCCTGCTCAAAGGGAATGTGAAAGGGAAGTATCAGAGGGGTTAGGGGGTCAACAGGGGTGTCCTTCCTCCCCTCCAGCAGAGTTAACGGCAAATCCACCCTCTGGCAGCCATTTCCATTGCAGTGAATCCCCACATCCCATGTCCCAGGTGTGCATCTCGCTTTCTCCTACTAACGTCTACAGCAGATTGGGGTTTGGTGTGTTTGTCTGGCTTTTAACATATGTAATATGTTATGCTATTGACAGTGAAGGCTTTTCCCCCAGTGTGAATAAGTGGTCTCCGTGTTTTAGCACAGACCCTGAGCAGTGAGGTTTCTGAGCAACCCCCTCTGCACCCCTCAGAACAGCTGGCCAGCCCTGGCTACCTCTGACAGAGGTGTGGAGATCTGGGGATGCCGTATCCCCACGATACACTATCATTAGTGCATGCAAGTCAAGGACAGAAGTGTGTGAGCTTAACACACGTCTGGCCATGCCGCAGCGGCCACTGGGCTTAGGAGCTGATGGGAGTGTGACTGGTTCTTCATCACTTTGTCTTTTTTCTTTTCTCCCTATTTCTGCCTCCTGTGAAATTGTTTGTTCTTCATTTCACCTCTCTTCATTAAATTGCTGTCATCCTCACAACTTTGAGATCCCTCTCCTGCAAATGGCAGCCAAGTCTTGCCTTTTCATCTGTTTATCTGTGAATTATCGTTACTTTATTGAGGTTTAACAGCTTAGGTGACAGCGGGAGACAGGAGGTGTCCAAAGGAGAAACACTGAGCACCCCAAGAGAAAGCCAAGCTCATTGCTACAAGATTGCTAACAAAGTACGGTCTTCGCTGCCCTAATAACGAGCTGCAGTTTAACCACCTGAGATTGTCCTTTTCTGAGGAGAAAAGCGAGGCGTTTCCCCTGTGTCCTGGGGGTGCCAGGAGCAGGGGTCCGGCCTCGGCTGGTGCCGCACCTCGCACGGGGGTCTGGGCTCGCCGGCAGGGAACAGCCCCGCACCTCGCCCAGCTCTGCCTGTCGGGCTGGCTGCCTCTCCCC
>NW_009910227.1:0-3590 GCF_000696875.1 Nestor notabilis
TGGGAGCCTTCACCCCCCTCCCGCGCCCCGTGTGCCGCGGGAGCGCTCCCCGAGGCGCTGCCGCTCAGGTCGGGAAACTCAGTCCTCACGTGGTGGCCGCGGTCCCTGTGCTGTGGGCTCCGCGGTGAGAGCGAGGGATGCGAGCAGGGTGTGCTCTGGGGGATGCAGCAGCACGGGTGGGTGATGGGTGGTGGAAACACAGCTGGTGTCTGAGTTGCCTCTGACCTACGGAACGAGAAGGGAAACTGTATTAAAACGAGATCCGTGTTCTTGGCCGTGGGATGTACCTCACAGATGTCTTGGAATAAGGGCATGCTTTCCAGGTGTTTGTATGCAGAATGCACCCAAACACAGATTCCGAAGCATTTACTTGTTGTGAGTGTATTCAACGAGTATTTTAGAGCTCTGCCTCTTGAGTGTGCCAAGTTTTATATGAAATGAAGTAATTGTGTATTTCTGAATGAAGAGGAGGTTGGTTTAGTCGAGACTTTCCAAAGTTACAGCGTAATGTCCCATTTCTGTTTCTAGTTTATATATGCGGTGGCTGGAAATGAGCAAACTCATATAATGCAGATTTGCATATGGAAATGGTTGATGGTGGGCTCTGGCTGTAACAAACCTGTCACAATATACTGCTTATCCTACTTGTAGTGAATCTCCATGTGAGAGTAGAGTAGAGAGTATCTTGTTGCTTTAGACTCTCGGGTTTTGAGAAAAGGGTGCTTGGAATGTTAAAGAAAAAGCATCCATTGCTTAGAAGTTAATATTTAAGATGACTAAACTTAGGAAAAATAATTCAAATGTAAGCAATTCCTTTTAGAATTACTTGGTTTTCCAAAGTCATTCAAAATCCTGTGCTCCCTTTGAGGTGACTGGCTGGAAAGGTGGGAGAAGAGAAGGGAAAACCAGGAACAGATGAGGAGGACGCCAGATGATAAGTGTGTTCAGTGTGTAGAGCTGTTGTAGCGGTGTGAACAGCCGAGAGACACGTCTGGCTGCTTGTGCTAACTTCTGGAATGCTTTAGTTCAGAAATAGGATTTTTAGCCTTTGTTTCACGTGGCATTTGGATCAGCAGAAGTAGTCAGTGACTTCAAAGTACTGTCCTACAGAAAGGAAAGAGAAACTAGTGGAAGGCTTTCCTCCTTGGAAGTATGAGCAGAGAGAAGTGCTTTTACATGGATGTACATGGATTGCGGCTCTTTTTCTTGTGTCTTTTGCTCCCCTCCTTTTTTAGTTTTGGGCTTTATTACTGTTTTTTCCCCTTTGCCCCTCATAATTCAAGGAGGTTACAACAGGCAGCTTCTCATATAACCCTAGATTTCTAAATTCCTGTAATTGCTATAGTTATTTACTCAACCTATCCTAATTGTCACCATCAGCTTACATAAACCTAGTAAACAGAACAATCAGTAGGTAGCATCATAGTGTTACAACCAAGCAGCTGGGCTTGAACAAACAGCATGGTTGAGATACTTAACTCTGGTGGGATTTCTGTTTGCTTTTTAAGAGAGATGTTCCCATCCTTGCTCCCTCCCCAGGCTTTCAGTGCAGAGCTGTAACAGAGACATGGGAGTGTAGTTGAGAACTGCAAAGCTGAAGAGTTTTGGAGCAGGTGAAGCAATGAAGGCACTGTCGTGCAGTAAAGCTCTGGTGGCAGGTTTGCTGGATGTGTAGATCTGAAGCAGATCATAAGAAGCATTAGAAAAGAACTTCTAGTCACAGGAGAGAGTTAGAAATGTAAGATCTGGGCTTGCATTGAAATATGTGAATATTCCATCTCTCTGCATCATGTTTTTGCCATCTTCCACAGTCTCTTTCTAACAAGCTGGTCTAAGGGTTCACAGCCTTTCCTATTTGGAATTTTACAGCTGTAGGTTTTTAAAGCCCTTTCCCCAACATTCACTTCCTGAATCAAATGGACTGTTTGGCCTCAGCCCCTCAGAAACACTTTCAAAGTTACTCCTGACCAATCTTTCCCCTGCCTCTTCTCCACCAAATTTTCAAGAGCAGCCTCACTATCATATTCCCCTCTCACTATCATATTCTCCTTTAGACTGCTTTTTTCCATGCTGCTGGTTTTCCTTCCTTCTGCTTTCTGCCTTTCCTTCCCTTCCAGTTTCGTTTTACTCCCCATCTACAGCTCCAGGGTTCTTGGGGCTTTGCTCCTGTGTGTTGCCACTGAGGCCCTGGCTGCCAGTGGTGTAGTAGCTCCACTTCAAGTGAATGTTGCCACCTATACCCTGAAAAACCCAACAAAGCCCAGTCTAACATTATGTGCAAGCATGATAAAGGCTTGTGCTATTTACAAGTATTACAGTATCTGTGGAAGGAACGTTACTATAATTAAAACATATCTGTGCTTTCAATAGAGCTCCAAACCCAGCAAACTGGGGGTAGGAATTGTGAGATCTCTTGGTATTTCCACAGTGTGTGTTCACAACCTTTTTGCCTTTTCAGGTTTTAAGCTATACATTGCCATTGTTTTCCAGTGCTTGAGTGATGAACATCTACCTTTACACTGTGCATGCATTAAAAACTTAATTGTTGATGAAAGTATTCATTGTAGCTTGTCAGCAGTTAAGCAATTAAAGTTTACTTGTTGGTGCTTGTTTCTAAGTCTTCCCAGTCCTCATCCATCCTTCATTATTTAAAACCCTTCAGCTTCATTGCTGCTATTGCTTGTTTGGGCTCTACCGAGTCCTGTTGGCACTTGGTACCAATGGGGTAGCTGGTTCAGTTTCAAGATGAATTCCATGTGTTACTGGCTTAACTTATAGTGCCACATCCGCTGTCTTCTGCTGTGTATTGTGGATTTCCTGACAACAGTCCTTGACCACTCCATGTTCCTTTAGAATAAGGATTTTTTTTTTAGCCCTATATATGTATTGCTCTTTATCCCAGGCCTCACCTGGGCTGGCAGCCAAGTGGGAGGATGTGGATGTGGTTACTGAGGTACCTGCTGCTGGCATGAAGGCAGCGAGTGCCCCTGGGCATCTCGTGCTGGGCGGCGTTCCCTTGGCTAAGGGATCCTGTAGTTCTCTGTGCCCCCTACCTCTTGATAGGGCTTGTTTCCAAGGACTTGATTCTGGACTCTGCTGACAGCCAAATAAACTGTAAGGAAAACCAGTTTGCTACTAACTCCAGGAATGTGGCCTTTTCTTAAAAACAGTAAAACCCCAAAATCTATAATGATTCTTCCTACTGATGTATTCTGGCTTTTTTTTTTTTTTTTTTTTTTAATTGCCTTTCCTATATGGGGAAAAACATTTTCTTCTCAAACCTGCCCTGGAGGTCTGTAACAAACCAGCAGCGCTATTTTTTATTACTTAAATTCAGGTCTCAAATCTAATTTAGCTTACTTTTGAATGTGTTCCACTGTGTCAACCCCAACGGCATGTGTAATATTGCTTCCCTCTGCCAGTGACTTTCATTCCCTGCACGCTGCAATTCCTCTTGCTTTATTTTACGTGTTCTGGAGTGGTGTTTTCAGCTGAGTTACCACAGTGGGCTCACAGTTTCTCTTGTTTCAGTACTACAATACTGATTGCTGCTTAGCTGCCTGTGGTTCAGACGTCTCTATTTCACTTGA
>NW_009910227.1:3621-8248 GCF_000696875.1 Nestor notabilis
GCAGAATTACTGTAAGAATTTTCTATTTTGTCTTCCTTTACTTACATTTCCATACTTCAGTGATTACTATATTCTTTGCCATATCAAGACACTGAATCAGTAGTCAAGAAGGTTTCCTGGGATTCTTTACATTTCAAATTTCACATAATGCTTTCCAGTGTGTATACCCATTCCAGCAACCATGTTTTCTCTCTCTTGCATACTTGCTGTGCTCATTCTGTACCACTTTTTTCACCCACTTGTATTAATCTTGTGTATGTGCTATAATATGTGTGTGCTTACATATACAAAGCTTTTTTGTTTGAAAGTCTCCGGTGAGCATCCCCAGTGTTCTGTCTGGCATTGGATGGGTAAACTAGAGGTGGTGACTGTTTGGTAATTCCGTGGCATGCTAAAGTTCACCTTTCTGTGCCCTGCCAGCCTCAGAATCCCTCCACTCCATTGTCTTGTGTGAGCCAGGCTGCACAATGAAACATGCCATCAGTTCTGCCAAGATTCACTTTCCAGCCTTAGGGACTTGCTGATAACAGAGGGATAGAATAGAGGCTTAATTTGTTACCAGATAGGATTCGGGTTCATAATTGGTTGGGGTTTTTTCCTAGTGATTTTTAAAACTATTTTTACCTTGCAGCAAGCACAAGGTCTGTTTCTGTGGGGCAGGAAAAAGAGAACAAAGAACAGTAACAAAGAACAAGGGGTGGGGGGGAAGGAAATGGCATCTGGCACTTGAAGGGGGGGAGAATACGGAGGAAAATGATATGTTTGCAAATTCAAAGGGGGAGCACAGCCACGTGGGGTTATGAATAAATGTTTCTATTCAGTGTGCATCAGGAACCCATTGAGATTTCACACGATTTACAGCACAGTGGTCACTGCTCCTCCCCGTGCAGCGCCCTGCTCATGTGAACGTGGCCATCCTCCCCCTCATCTTCCACTGCCCCACAAGAGTAGATGCCATGTGCCAGTTCTATAGGGAAGGCCCTGTCCTCCTTTAAACCTCTCAGGTCACTGAAGTCAGAGTTTTCTGACATCTCTCAGAAAATTAGATAACACAGATTTTAGGTACTTATTGTATTGAGAACAAACTCGGAATTGTAATTGGCATCATGGAATATGTGTGAGCCTTTCTAATACAAGGGTTCCAGAGGTTAGAGAGCACTCTGCCTGGTGAATATTATCTTTAAGTGGGGATACTGACACAGCAGCTATCAACACTGGAGAACTGTGTGGATGTGTCCAGAAAGATCAGTGACTGTCAAGAGGTTCACGGGCACCAAATGGCTGGTGATGGATTCCAGAGGAGCATGGGGTGAGTGGGTTGTGGTGGAGCAGGTAATAGTAGGGATACGCTGAAGGGGAGAAGGAAATCTGGGAGGGATTAATAGATTGAGGAGCAAAGATGCAGTAAAGGGCTAGTACAAGCAGAGGGAGGGAGGAGGGCTACTGCTCAATTCTGTTAGTCATTTCATTCACGTGGTGAATGATCTGAACGGTGCACTGTATGGAACAAACCACAGAGGAGTGATGAGCCTGTCCAAAGGAGACATCCTCAGCCTGCTGGGGGGGGGTAGCTCTCACTGGAGGTTTCTCAGCTATGGCTAATCGAGGTGTTCACTACGAAGAAGACTGTTCACTAAGCACTTGCAAGTTAACTGATGAAGTGTGTGCTTGGCAGGAGCAGCAAACCCCAGTGTGCAAGAAGGGTAAGCTGAGATCTGTGTTTCTGCCTACTACAACTGCAGGCTGCTGTGTACAACTGCCTGCTCTGCAGGCAGAGCTGTGTGTGTGACTGTGCCAGCACACTGTAAACCCGGCTCGTTTCAAGGAGGGAGCTGATGGCTGGAGGCTGCTACCAATATCACTTTCTAAAGCTGGGCTGAGTGTTCAGCTCTGCGCTGCAGCCCTGCAGGCTCTTAACTGAGGGCAGCAGGTCCTGATGTGAAAAAGCCATTGATGGGGTATAGAACCCTCCTGATGCTTTCTCTGAGTGTGTGTGCACTCAACAGCTGAATATACATGTAGAATATATTACACAACAGTGAACGTTGTTGGCGAGGCCAACCTAAGTGGAAGAAGTCTTTTATAAATGGAAGTTACTTTCTTGTGTCTTAGTCTTGTACTTACTAAATTCTTCATTGTTTTTGAGTTCTTCAGATGACTGAGAAATAGGTTCTTTAATATTCTTGGGAAAACCTTATTACCGTTGTTGTATTGTAACAATTCCACTTTAAAAGGTGGTAAATACCACCATGGATTGATATGACTTTAATATTGGAAATCACTGTGGTGACTGTGTTGCAGAACTCTTCTTCAGTAAATGCCATAACTTAGAGTCCTACTTAGCAGTTGAAGACTGTTAGTTCTGACAACCCTAATTTGCTGGGGAAAATCTAGTTTCTATATAGATTTCAGTGACAGAAAAATCAACAATAACTATAAGCTTCGCCCAGGAAGATGTGCCTACACAACACAACTGCTTTTCCAGCTAAACAGGCAGCATCGTGACTGCCTGGTTGTGGTGCCTCTGTGTGTTTTCTCAGATCTGAAGAGCTGAACATGTAGGATTCCATGGCATGGTCAGGCCGAGCACAGTGGTGACTATGTCCCCACATGTCTGTCACCTTTTATGCCTGAGTATTCCCTGAATGTGGCTGCTTTTGACAGATTTCTGCTAAAGATCTAATCTTGAAATAAATAGAGAACAGCAGTAACCTACCAGGACAATTGTGACCATTTAAGGTTCTTTGGAGGGGTTTGTTTGGGTTTTGTTGTGGGTTGGGTTTAGTTTCTTTTAATACTTACACTGTAGTTCTGTTCTTCTCGAAGAGTATGTTTTGATTGAGTGGCTGGGGGTGGTTCTGTAAAAACTGAAAAAAGCAGGATCTTCCCCCCGAGTCCCATTATGTTAAATCCAGATCCAGAATGTTCAGCCAGGTGAGTGGGGGGAGACTGAGGTGGGTCACATGTGGAATAGTTGCTTATTTGCCTCAGGCTTCAAAATGTATTTTCTATTAAAGCATGAACTTGTGTGAGTACATTTAAAGCATGAACTCATGTAAGTACATTTGTGTGAGTAGTTCCACAGAAGCAATTCCTTTCACAGTGCAAACCCTGGCATTGGACTTTTGAGGAGGAGCCTGATAAGATGCAGTCAGCAGCAAAGCCAAGCAAGAACTCTTCCAGTGGGGAGGCTACAGGGCCAGGCCAGTTGATAAGGGACGCTTTCAGGCACACACAATCAATCTTTGCTCACGAGAAAACAAAGTGCTCTCCCAGTTGTGTGGTTTGGAAGCTGACCTTGTGTGACAACGTGAGTGATAACTGCAAGAGTAGTTCCGTTGCCTCTACACCTCCGCTGGTACCCGACACTGTCGATAGACAGTTCTTGTTTTGTGTCTTCTCTGAAGAGCTTCCTAAAAAAAAGCCACGTGTCCATGAACAGAGCAGAAACTCGACTCTACCTGGCACTGTGCATGCAAGCTCCTGGCAGCTGACCAGTACACAGCCAGGGCAAAGTTCTACTGGTGCTGTTGGCATGTGATAGAGGAGGAAAAAGAAGTAGCTAAAAGGAAAAACTGTCCTTCATTTAAAAAATAAAAATATGTTGGAAAAAAACCACCTTTGTTATAACCCAATAGAGTGCAGCAAGGTAGTTGCATTTTGGGGAGCTGGAGTAACATACCAGATCTCTGGGCGCTGGGATTTGGGGGAGCTTCCTTCTTTTTAGCAGAATGGATCGGGCTGATCCCTCAAGTGCTTCTGTGTTAGATATGATCTCAAAATATTTTGAGCTCTAGCCAAGAAGGGTCATCAATGGTTCAAAATGCAAGATGAAGAATAAGGGGAATGTGGCTTTGAATTAAGTAAAAAACAGAAGTTAGATTGTCTGGTCTCATGTGTCTCCATTTTTTTGTTGTGTTTTTATTTTACATTTACTTTAATTTGGATGTTTTCAAATACAACACTGACAACTCAGAATGAAACCAGTCTTCCTAATTGCTATAGTTATAGGCTTGGAATATATCTCAATTTATTGGTGTTGCAATTTGTGTTAAATGTGGAAAATGAGTGAACATCTGCAGTCTGAGGAGCAGGAGCACAGACATTTCTGAGCTTCAAGTACAAGAGTGCAAAGTGGAAGAGCATCACTTCAGCTGTGAAGCCGTACCTTTGGCTGTGTAAAACTGCCCTGCAGAGCTGAGGGAGATGGTCCTGCATGTCTGCAAGGACAGTGAGCCCTCTGTTGCCCTGCTACTTTAACGCAAATGCAGTTGAATAGAATTAGCTTCATTAGACCAGCCCTGGTTTTACTAGAATAATAATAAATCTACTGGTTTGTAAATTATTTTGGATGAAGTTTTCTTGTTTGTGTTATAGTTGTCTATAATTTTTTTTCTTGAACTAAGTCTATCTATTGCAAATACTGACCTGAAATTACCTTTTCTTTCCCCATCCCCCAGTACTTTCCTGTATCTGAAGTTCCTGGTAGTGTGGGCCCTGGTACTGTTGGCAGATTTTGTCCTGGAGTTCAGATTCGAGTATCTGTGGCCGTTCTGGCTCTTCATCAGGAGTGTTTACGATTCCTTCAGATACCAGGGTTTGGTAAGTATAACACACATTCCCTTTG
>NW_009910227.1:8260-10361 GCF_000696875.1 Nestor notabilis
AAATCCTGCACAGGTTCAGGGCATATTCCATGTTATACAACTGACTTCATGACACTGGTGAGCCTCTTCACAGGAGGAGGAATTTTCAGGTGACTTAGGTGACCTGGGCTCAGGCCTCTCCTCTCTGACTGCCCGCTTTGTCTGTGGCAAGTGGAGGTGAAATACATAGCTAGCACATGTTCACCATAGGAAATATTGTTTGAATTCCTGAGATTAGTGAATTGGTTTAGATCCTAAGCAGGGTCTTCTTCAAAATAAAGCAGGAGCCCTTAACTGTTTAGATATTTCCTGCTCTTTCAGAGAGTAAATGACCCTGCTGGTTGGATGGGTTGGGGTTTTATTCCCAGAAGGAGAATACAGTGATGATGGTAATATATCAACAGTGTAGATGAAAGTCTTCAAGCAAAATAATAAGGAATAAATGTAGTTGTTTGGAGTCTTGTTGGAAGAGTGGATGGGCACCAATTCTCAAGTTGTACCTGTTCTCTCTTAAACATCCAGCTGTCTGCTTTCATTGGCTGGGCTGCTTTATTTCTTTGCCCTGGTTAGAAACAGCACTAGTGTTTCTGTGTTGAAATCATTGTGGTGTCACCATTAATAAACTGATAATATTTGCTGAAATAAACCAAAGCACTTTTCTTTTCCCCCACCCCTCCTTTCTTCTAGGCCTTTTCAGTATTTTTTGTTTGTGTAGCATTCACATCAAATATAATATGTCTGCTCTTCATACCAATACAATGGCTGTTTTTTGCTGCCAGCACCTATGTTTGGGTACAGTATGTCTGGCACACAGGTAGGTCACTATTCTTCATTGATTTGAATATGTATCTTGCAGCTTTTAGTAACATGCAGAAACCCTCTTCTGTTTGTTACCACATTTGTTTTAATGCAGTTCTGTTAAAAAATGTTCTTTCACTAATATGCTCGGTTGCACTTGATATACATTTGGGTGTATCTTGTAGTAATCAGAAAAGCTCGAGCAATGGGACTGAAGGTGCATGAACAGCAACTCCAGAGCAGTAAAACAAGTATTTTCCTGACTTCAAAACAGTTCTGCAGCAATTCAACCAATACAGAGCACAGATACAGGAAAAGCTTGTGACACAGTTATGCTCCTCCCATCCTCCATTGGTGTGCTGTTCAGTTTGTATTACCACAGTTCCAATTCGTATTAGTCAAATCTTTGTGTCAACTGGATTCAGTTTCTGAGCAAAAAGGCTGGTGTCTGTCCCACCAGTTTGACACATGTATAGAGAAATCTTCTTCCCCAATGCCCTTTCTTTTTATCCTTACTTGTTTGGCTTGCTTTTAATAAATCCTTAGGTTCTGGGGCAGCAGTTGCATCAGCGGGAGGTGGTTTAGTTTGCCTGAGCACTAACACTTGACATGGGTTCTGTGCCTGTCTTTTCACACAATCAAAACATTTTAGGAATAAAACTTTTTTTTAGAGGTAATTTCTCACTACCCAAGTTGGGATTTGAGGTTTTTGTAATATTTCATGCTAGACTTGCCATCAGATCCTGAGACTTTCTAGGATCATTTCTCAGCTTGCTGTTGAAAGCAGTCATCTTTCTGACAAGTTAGTAATTTATCATAATGACAATGTGGGAGCTAATGGAAGATGCTGAGAACCAGGTGCTACCCAATTAAAGTACGTAGACAATCTTGGAGCTATTCTTAGGATTGCATTCACATGTTAAAGCATTGTCTGACGTTGTTCTCAGGGTTGATACTAAGAAACCCTGAAGGAGAAACATGATGGGCCAGTTTGAACTGTAGCAGTTGAGCTTGTTTAATATTTTAATTCACTGCAACCTTAGGGATTCTTCTCTTTAAAGGCTTATGTAAGTTACACACATGTATGTAATCATGTAAGTCACACACATGTATGTAACCAAGACCTTTGTTTATTTCTATGAAGCTTGTGGCATGTAACTGGGATAGATTTGTGGGAGTTCACAGTGGCTACACTGCAAGTAAAAGTGGCATCTTCCAGTGGCCAGCATGTTGAAGACCTTTGCTTGCTTGGCTACCACTCTCCATTCTCTCCAGCAGTGCTCGAGAGAGAAACCAGTAGAGCATCCGGAACATCCCCCTCGTG
>NW_009910227.1:10392-31061 GCF_000696875.1 Nestor notabilis
CAGGCTCTTGTCTGTATATGGAGTAACCAGTACTGTGCTTACTCACTCCTGTTTTCTCAGCTGGTTTGCTCACTGCTGCTACCAAGATATACCTAACTTGGAGTGAAAGAGTAGTCCAAGCTTACCACTTCTGACTCAAAGATCATAAGCTGTAACATTACCTCATCTTCTGCAGTTCCTTCCATTTGTGTTCCTTCTCTGGGTAGGCTTTTGTGCCAAGCTATTTCATTAGCTGTGCATCTGTTATTTTTCACCGATGTCTTATAAAAATAATAAAGCAAGATAAGGAGATGAAAGTTTAGATTTGGGTCAAAATAAAGACATCCTTGATACTTTATTCTGAACAAAACCTCTCACAATTCCCTGTAGGTCTGTGAAAATTTCCCTTTTGGAATGTTTTAAAAATAACTTTAAAGTATTTGCTGTTTGTAACGTATTACTGAGGTGATTTTCTCTCTTTCTTCTGTCAATAGAAAGGGGTGTGTGCTTACCAACAGTATCACTGTGGATACTTTTTGTTTATATTGAAGCAGCCATTAGATTTAAAGATTTAAAAAATTTCCATGTAGACCTTTGTCGTCCATTTGCAGCACACTGGTAAGTGTTTTCTTTTTCTCCTTATCTTTATTTCACCAGAGAAATTAATATTCAGGGCTTTCTCATATTGGTTTATGGCTTGGCTGTTCAGTTCTCCCCTCACACGTGTCATTAAACAGTCAATGTACGCTAAGCAATAACCAAGTACAACCTTTCTTGAAGATCCAGTGCTTGTGAGCTGCAGGGAATTTGTAGCATGGATATTCCTAGTGTTTCCTGTCAGCAGGTTACAAATTTTGTATTCATATAATGAATAGATGGTAAAAGTAGCAAAATAGTTTCACTGATAATTTATGTATATCATTATAAAAAAATAATCCTCTTTTTCTGTAACAAAGCACTCCTCTTTTTCCCCTTCAACAAGATGGGCTTGCATGAGTGTCTGCTTTCATAATTCACAAGAGGAAGTGGATAAGATTCAGGTTGAAAATCATGACAGAAAATAAGGCAACCACTACTTATTATATTACTTCTTTGGAAGTGATAAGAGTGAATTCAGGCGAAAGACTCAACTTCAGAGTATCCCTTCCTGGAAGTAATGCACTCTTATTCCACAGGTTTTTTGTCTAGTATCCATTGATTGGGCTACATTTAAAATGTGTCCTGTTTTTCCTGGAATCATTTGGTCCAGTTCCCTGTGGTACAGCCTCTAATAAATTAGACATCTGTCAATTTATATTGTCTACATTGTGCAATAAATCCCTTAAACACTAATTAAATTCTATAATAGGCTACAAAAGCACTTTAGGAGCTGTGAAGAAAGGTCTTTCTGCTGCTGAATTGGATGCAAACATTTCAGCTTGTCATCAGAGTTTTAGCACTGTAGCTACAGCTGGCTTTACACAGCTTTACAAAAGAAGCCTCGGCAGAGATAATGTCAGATGCATATGCAAATGATTCTGGCATTCTGGCAGCTGACTTAGAAATGCAGTTTGCACAGTGCTGTTACTGAGCAAAGAATGAAAAGATTGTGGTGGTTAATAGTCATCTGCATCCGAGTTCTCCCCTGGTCTAGGATACTTTCAGTGTTTAAAATGCAACTTCACTGTGCTATGTTAAAATACTTGTCAAAGATCTGTTTATTTTGATTCAGGGATGTTAGCTCACTGATTGGGTATCCCTGTTAATGAATACTCCAGCAGGATTTGTTGGCATTCTGTGCTGGTGCACTTGTCACAAGGTGATACTCAAATTCTGCGTGATGAAGCTGATACACAAAGAAATAATTCCCAAATTCTGTGATGCTTCTGTCATGCCCAGCAGCAAATGGAATAGCAGAGTCTGGCTGGAAGTGAAATTTCATATTGTATCTGTCAGTAACATCAGTGGAAGAACCAAGTTTAGAGATGAGATGGTTTCACTCACAGCTTCAAGGTCAATCCCCTAAACAGGAATTTCCAAAGACCATTTGTTGCCCACAGATCTCTTTAATTGTGGCCATCCTCAGCAGAGGCAGATGGTTACTGAGGCTTTACCTCCAGGGTCACTTCTAGCTCTCCCAGGGCAGGTGATGGCACTTCGGCTCACAGCTTTTGTCTCCTCAAAGAACATGGTAGCCCCAAAGCTCTATGTTGCAGTGGCTTCTCCAGCTTTTGTTTCTCAGCCTGTGCTGCAGTGAGAAGGGATCACAGGGCCTGTTGCAGAGGTGGTATTTTGTCTCTGTTTTAAAGAGTGCTGGAAGAGGGATGTGCTCTTCATTTCTGAATGCAAAAGGATGGAGCCAAGGGTCGGTCTCTCCTTCCACTGTTCTGGATGAATGTTGCTAACACATCTCCCACTTTAATGTCTTACATATTACATGACCCTCTAGGAACAAAACTTGGGAACTTCTGCTGTGTTTGGCTGTTATCTGCTTAGAAGATGCATGATTCTTAATCTGGTGCTTGTCTAAAAGCTGTCTTTGCTCTGCGTAGTGCAATTCCATTGTCATAATCCTTTAATCTGTGCTACAATTAATTGCTGTCTGTAATGAACTGTAATTTTATCTCAATAAAGAGGTGCCTACATTTTTGAACTGTAACCTTATTGTACAGCAAAAAATGTTTTTTCTTTATGATTTTCTGTAAAATGTGGTCATCTAGATGTATTCCAGCTATATAATTTATTACTGTTTATTAATGATTATTTATTAATTTATTAATTTGCTATTATGCTTACATTTTGAGTGATAATGTTGCTTTGTTTCCTAGTATTGGCTACCCTGTTGTGACTTTGGGCTTTGGCTTTAAAAGTTACGTCAGCTACAAAATGCGTTTAAGAAAACAAAAAGAAGTGCAGAAGGAGAACGAGTTCTACATGCAGCTTCTCCAGCAAGCTCTGCCCCCAGAACAGCAGATGCTACAAAGGCAAGAGAGGGAGGCAGAGGAAGGCAAGTTATACTTACTACATAATGTGTTTGCTTTATCTGCTATTTAAAAAACCTGCTAAGGAAAAGCTTCGTTAGTCCACGTTTTGCTGAAAGTACAGTGAACTTGGAAACAGAGGAGCCAGAAATAAAATGGTTTTGGCAGTGGTTAGTATGGCAGTAGAAATGAGTTAGTTCTTCATTAGCAACTGCATCAATCCAGTCAGTGCTTTATGAAGCACAAGTATTTATTATTCAATCCCTGTTTCCTGCCAGTAATGATAAAAAAGTCTTAAAATACCATGTGACTTCTGATATTCTTTTCTAGATAGACTCTACTACTGATTGCTTGCTGCAGAAAGATTGATGTGTACCTAATGATTTTTCTTTGTATGTCACAATATTGATTTAATGAACTAAGTGTATTTTTTGTTTTGTTTTGGTATTGCAGCAGCCAAAGGATTATCTGATATGGATTCCTCAATACTTCTGCAGCACAATGGAGGCATTCCAGCCAATAAAAAATTATCTGCAACGTTGCCAGAGCTAGAATATAGAGAAAAAGGGAAAGAAAAGGACAAGGATGCCAAGAAACACAACCTTGGAATAAATAACAATATTTTGCAACCTGTAGACTCTAAAATACAAGAAATTGAATATATGGAAAACCATATCAATAGTAAAAGATTAAATAATGATCTTGTTGGAAGTACAGAAAACCTCTTAAAAGAGGACTCATGCACTGCCTCATCCAAAAATTACAAAAACGTCAGTGGAGTGGTGAACTCCTCACCTCGCAGCCACAGTGCAACGAATGGGAGCATCCCCTCCTCATCTGCTAAAAATGAGAAAAAGCAGAAGTGTGCCAGCAAGAGCCCAAGCACACACAAGGACTTAATGGAAAACTGTATTCCTAATAACCAGCTAAGCAAACCAGATGCACTGGTAAGGTAAGTTTGATCTGAGCATTGTGTAACAGCCTGTCTTACCCTCCCTTCTCTCCAGTACATCTGAGCTTTTTTCCCCTCAGGAAAATACAACTTCTGATCCCATAAAGACAACAGAATTGGCTAGTAATGGAATAAGATAACTAGGAATTAGGCCTTTTGAGTTCTGTTCCTGATTTTTGCCTCTGTTTTGCTATGCAGCCTTGAGCAAATCGCTTCCTAGAAAGGAAGTACACAATATTTACCTACCTCACAGGGGTGTTGTGAGGCACAATCAATAGGTTTGGCAATTGCTTCATAGAGGGCATGAGAGAAATGTGGAGAATCACAATTACAGGGCTCAGTGGATGTGTTCTTGACAAACCTTTCATGGAGTAACCTTTAAATCTCCATGGAATTCAGTGGGGTTTGGTGGTTCCTGAACAGGTTGTTTGGTCTTAGTTTTTTGTTTTGTTTTTCCCCTGAAAAGCCCCAAATTTGGGGCTTTTGTTTTAATCTTCAATTCACAGGTAAGGATGCAAAGTATCAGCTACTATGCAAGCCCTAAAAGTTCTAAGTTCAGATTCTTGCTTGCATGTCTGCTGGTTTAAGTATAGGTCCCCGGGATTTAATTTAGCTGCTTTGTGAACTACAAAGATTGAAAAAGTCACATCTTTATAGGTGCTTATCTGAAGTTTCAATAAAGATGTATTTGTGAAATGCAGCTAAGTAATTGCAATGTGTAAGTCAAGACATACAGTGCTGTCATGTTACCAGAACAAGTACTTGTAAGAAAGAGGGAGGAAATGTTCAGATTGTGGATAGAGATACATCTAGAACAAAACTGCTGCACAGATATGGGCTTTCTTACCACTCCTGGCTTATGTCTATCTTTTTCCTTTTCTCATGTGCTTAACTCTTGTGTTCAAGCCCTTGTTGGCCAACTTAACTGGCAGATTGGGTTCACTGGCCCTGAAGGTTCCTTTTGTAATAGGAGTTTTGACTCTGGTCTGTCTCTGAGGATTTGTGCTGTATGAATACATTTCCTTCGATGAAAATGTTATTTTTCTCCTCTGATAATCACTCTGCCACTGCTTGGTGTACCTCTGCCAGTTACAGATCCAGACTAATTGATACCTAATGTCTAGAGAGAGCTTGTATGAAGAAAATAAGAAACCAGTTAATCAATCTAATCTGTGAATCGGATTCAGCCAAGGTTAATGGGATACAGATGGCTCTCTCTTCAGCAAAGCTGCGTCTAAAGAAGCTTGTAGAGGACTGCTGTATTTGTATGTTGCCAGTTTCAGGTGGGCATCTCTGTACTCCTTATATCACTTGCTCACTGAAGAAAACAGGTCAGTTCAGCTTTGCTGCAGTTTAAAACATAATTCCTAAGTCCTGAGAAAAGAGAAGTGCTTTTATAGAATGACTTGCCAGACTCAGGCTTTTGTCCCATGTAGCTATGACAAGAAATGAGATTTAAACCTCATATGTTTTAAATTACACATTGAAATTTTTATGTGCTGTGATGTGAGCTTACACCAGGTGGTCATGGTCATTGTCCAAAGCAGGTTTTCTAGTGGAGAAGTGGAGAGACAATAAACTAGACTGTGCCCTTACAGAATTCTTACTCCTCTAATTCACTGGGTAGGGACAGAGTACACAGTGTATGCTGAGTGTGGCTTTGTGCAAAGGTAGCCTTAGTCTGCCCAGAAGGAGAATTAAGCTACTTCAGTCTCTTGTTTGTCAAGTGTTTCTCTGTGATGTGTGCTGTGATGTGGCTATTGTGTTAGCAATCCCTGTAGCTGCTCACTGAACACTGATTTCCCTGTGCAGGCAAGCCAGGAGCACTTAAAACACCAACATCCTGTGTGTTGCTGCTCACAGTTTCTTACAAATGAGATGACTGAAATCATTCTTGAAATGTAGCTTCTATTCAGATTGAGTAACTCCTACACAATGGAAGCATAAACTTACCTGACAAATTGGATGGGATGGAATGCACTTAAATTTAAAAATTCATGTTTATTTCTTAAAACTTGTCAGTTATCCTGTCCCTGGAGTGTAAGGCATTTGTTCATCATCTTTTCCACTTCCAGTAGTGTTACTCATTCCTGTTATTAAACTTTTAGTCTGCATTGGTGCTGAAGCCTGAAAAGGGCTGCGTGGACTCTTGCCTTTGTGTCCGACTTTCAGATCAGATCTGCTCAGCTTCCAAATAAAGAGGCTTTTTATAACTTCTTGTCCAGCAGACTCGCAGCAGGATGTCAAGACCAAGCTGCTTTCCTTTTGTGTGCACAAATGACTTCCTTGGGCTGACTAACCCGTATTAAATGTAAAGTATGCCTTAGGACTGCTGGGGGCTCAGATTAACAGGGGTTATTTGGGAACAAGAGAGTCTTACATGCTGCTTAACTTTTTCTCTGAACTACCTGATGTGACACATATCTGAAAGGGTACTGCTGATTAAGTTTATATTCTGTGTATAAATTATTGCTCTTATTTGAAACACTAAGGTTTTCTTCTTGCTCTGTCTGGTAAATGGTTAGTGCATAGAGGAGAGGAAGTTGCTGCTCCCCGTCTCTAGGTGTTTCAGTGAATCTTGTGTTACTGTCATCTCGATTGCTAGAGGAGAGTGATTCAAGATTCTGTGTCCCTGCTGATCAGCCTTGAAAGTAACCTGTTAGAGGCTTGTTCCTGCAATTGAAATAAGTGTGTACTTCCAGTGGATGCTGAAATCTGCTGTTTGTTTGTCAAGAACTTAGTAATTGAATCTCTGATCTGAGCTGTTTATTTCCCAACACTGGTAACTGAGCCAAGAGGAATGCTTTGGGGATCTAGCAGAGGGATGAGTGGGGTATCTCGTAATACTTCATGCTGTTTGTCAGTAGGTACAGAGCAGATTGGCTTCTTGTTGCCGTTTCACTGTCACTTCTGAGGTGCAGCAGGTTTTGTTCATGGTTTAGGGGTTGATAAATGGAACAAGTCCAAGCTGGAATTGCTGCAGACTTCGTGTGTGTTGCGTATTACACTGTGTGTCCTGTCTCTAGCTATTTGCACTCTTAAACCCAGAAAGGCACAAAAAGCCATACTCGAAAACCTGGCAGTGCAGCTTGGCAAAGCTGTTTGTATCCAGAGAGGTCCTGCTGTTGGCACATGAGGTGTGGAAACAACCTGTCTCATGTACTAATTATTCTCAGAGATAACAATGACATCTTCTGGCAGTTGGACTAAGGAAAATCTCTGCAAAGCAAGAGCTGGTTTACCCACACCTTTTGCTTTACTAAAATCCCATGTTACCTGCAGAGACAGACGTGAAGGTTTTAATGTAAATGATAATGATACTCATAATTGTACATCCTGGGGCACTGTTGATGTCCTAAGAGTAACGGCTGCTGCTTTCTTATCCCACTTGTCTGAAATGGCATTAGTGTCCCAGGCTTTCTGCTGTCAGCTGCTTGGGGGAGATGGTCAGCGTTTCATGCAATATAATGGGAGTGAAGGGAAGTATAGAACAGAGAAGAAAAAGCATTAGGAATGTGAATTAGAAATCTGGGAGATGATCCTTCTCGCAGATCATTTTCAAGGCTACTGTCAACATAGTGCTTGGACTGTTCAGAAACAGAAAAAAAAACCTTTTGAAAGGCCACCTGCTTAGATTAATTCTTTGTAAGAGAAAAATAAATAACTTCCCTTTCTCTCTGTGGATTATTGTCTTTTTGGTAATGCAAAGTGCTCTGAGAAACTGCTAGGAACAGCCTGTTAGCTACAGCAGGAGAACCTCAGTGCTGTGGGGTCACATTGGCTACTACAGAGAAGTAGGTTCATTGCAGGGGATGCAGATGCCAAGAGACTGGGCCAGAACAGAGCCAAGGAAGAAAATGGGTTTCTTAGAAAAGCATCTGAGTGCCTTCTGAGGCTTTAATTTTTATATAAATTGTGTTTTAATTTGTGTACAATTGCCAGGTGATTATGGAATTGAGTTAACTGAATGAGTAACTAAGCAACAAGGGTATGTTATTCACCAGTCATCAATACTTAGGAGCATTAAGCTGAATTGAGTTGTCTTTAAGTTGATCCATCAGTTTCCCTGAAGCATTTGGAAGAATACTTAGTCTTGGGGGTGATTACTGATGAATTCTCTTCATCAGCGAGATCAGGAATGATGTGATATACTGCTGTGAAAAGAAAATGGGTAAATCTGCATGTATAGTAATGGCAAACTGAAAAGAAGAATTGGCCTTGGTTGTGTAAACAGCACAATGTAATAATCTGCAGCTAAACCCTCATCTGAAAAAGAGGTTTGTATCAAAATGATTTGTAGTTTGTGCAGCAATAAAGCATCTTCTAGAACTCTAGTTTTCTTCACCCCCACCCTGTAAATAACTTTCCCAATAAGCCTGGAAAGAAGAGACTTAAGCAGAAAATGAAATGGTAGAAAGAATAATAATAATTTCAAAAATGCTGTCATCTTGGGTCGTTTATCATTGCAGTAGTGGTGCAGACTTACAGGAGGGGGAGCTCACCCACTGTTTTGTGCTTGTAGCAGCACAGTTTTCTTCATGGCATTGCATTGCTTTACCTTGATGATGTGCTTCCAATTTAGAAAGCGGGTGGCAGAAGGGGTGTTCTTCATCTCCTCCTGTTCCTGGGAAAATGATGGATGACCCCTCTGTCTGCACACAGAGCAGTTTTGACTTGCTGTTCCACGGAATGACATGTTTAGGCTGAAAATGTTTGGCAGAACTTTATGAGACTGATAAGAACGTGGTTACACAGTGGAGGATGCAAGGAGTACATGTGGTTTTGAGGGGGAATTAACTTGATGTGGTTTGGTTTTTTTAATGAAGTTTTATCTCTAGCTAATTGTGGCAGGTCTGGGAGATAAACTGTACAGGAAACATTTGGTCCCTCCATTATGATGGATTATTAGCTTCCTAACTCATTTCAGATAGTGAGGAGCATTTATTTGCTTTCTAAATAGTAGAGAACAGTTGCTTTGGTATTTAAAACTGTAGTAAAAACTATAGCATAATGAAAAGGAATAATTAAAATCTGGTAAAATCTTACTTTAAAATGTATTTTTAATCAAGTCCATGGACAGATAAATTTCCAATGGTTTTGTCTGCCATTGACTTGAAAGAGATGAGTTTCCTCTGTTAATTCTCTTCTGCCCCTTTGGAGTTGCTCTACGGTAGCTGATGACTCACTGTCCATAGGTTGATCGTGGTTTACATCTCTTACTCTGTTAAGTTAGGTTATCTGTACTGATAGCAGAGATTGTTTCACAACAAAATAAAGACTCTTGACTGCAAGGTGCTCTGAAAAACGGGTGCATGGAAGTCCAGAATCCTTGGATTAGGGTAAGTTGAACCAGTGCAGTTGCCATTCTTGAACTGCTGAGCCTACTGTAAGCTTGTGTTTTAATGGGCATGCAAGGTGTGTGGCTCCCACTTTATACCTGCTAGCAGTTTCTGAGAAGCAGCAGCTCCTCTGCAGCATGTAGTGAGTTAGGGTTGCGGGTAGGCAGTGCCTGCTGCTCGTGGGCAGTCATTGTCTCTTGGTGCCTGGTCTGTCTGGATGCGTTCTAGTGGTATGGCTACTGGGTTTTCGTAAACAGTGGAAGCACCCAGGGTTTGAACAATTATTGTTGAGTTTAATCCTGGAAAAGGGTAAATATTTCATGCTTGGAGCATGCTTGAAAAGTAAAGGTGGAAGGACAGCCATTGGCTTTCATTCAGTGTTCAGGCAGGATCTGAGTGATGTATGAGTGTGCAGCGCTTCTTGATCGCAGTACTTAGAGATTTAAGGTACACAGTTTTGACTGGACACTTTTACCCAGGCTGAGTAAAAAGCAAGGCTGTGGCCTTATATATTTCCCCTGATTTGGCAAGCAGCATCCTCTCTGCTCACGTCTGTGTGTGCTCATGGATCCTGCAGGGTTCAGCTCTCTTTACAGCACAGCCTGGACCAGCCCCACGAGCACTGCGGGTGCAGAGCCTTCCCTGGAACTGCAGGAGTGCCATGAACCAGATGGCTTCAGAAGTTGGAACTAATGTCAGTGCTTTGTTGCCAGAAACACAAATTCGGTTTGTCCTGTGCCAGTACTCCTTGATTTATTTGAGCTTTACCTGGTCAGTTCTTTTCCTGGAATTCTAAATACCCAGAATAAATCCTGGTATATCTTACTTGAACATTTTGACATAGTTATAGGGGAAAGGATATTTACAACTTTCTTACGTTCACACTTATCGCTATTACAGACATGCATGTTGAAATCTATAGATAAATGTCAGTGTAAAGTGTGTGTGATTTCTGTGCATTCCTTTATGTTGTCCTTCCAACCATATTTTCACCTATTTATGAAAACCTATATTAAAACCAGTCAGCTGTTGGCATACAACAGTTTAATGCTTCCTACAGCATCTTACTCTCTTCAGTTACTAAGTTTGCTCTTTCTAAAACACTGAGTTACTGTTTATTGGAAAATTAAATTGAACTGCTATATCATTGCCCAACAACTCTCCAGCTCCATCACTTAACATACTGAGCACTGGGAGGATACATACCTAATAATGTCTGCTGATGGGTTTTCCATTTTTGGTTTGTGTGCTGTGGTTACATGCTTGAAGGAATATTTAGTTAGGTTTGCAGATTCTTTTCCTCCTACAACAGAATGCAAGGTATTGAAATGATTTGTGGTCTTCCATCTGAAATGTGTATTTGCTTTGTGCTGTTACTGTTTGCCTTCTAAGTAGAACTTTGGTGGGGTGGGTTTGTTTTTTTTATTTAAAGGCACATTTGACCACAATTTCTACGATATTAAAAGAAATGAATCTTATCAGTAGGGCAGTTCAAGTACAGCTAGAAAGACAACTTAGTACAGCTATAGAAAGTGGGATCTGATCCTTTATAGGCTCTTTCTTGCTGTTAATTTACCCAGTAGACCTCTTCAGTGCAGTTTTAGCCTGTTACAGATGTACTTTTATGGATTTCCAGAAGTCTGACGATTCCACGTTTAACCTCTTGATTAATTCACACAGGATGTTCTTATGCCTCATATCATTACAGCTCTCACTAGCATTTTAGCTTGAGATTTTCCTGCGCTGAAGCCCAAAGAAGTGAAGTGTTCTCATTCTGGGGACAAAAAGCTCTAACAGTTCACCTGTACTAGTGAATATCAGTAAGGGCTGTTCATTTGGGCTCTTGTGACAATTCTCCCAAAATCCTAATATTCAACAACCACTAATTCTGTGTGGAACTTTAGGAAAAAAAAAAAAATCTCTGTTTTCTTTATAAACATTTAAAAACTTTGAAATCTGACTGATTTCAGTCATTGAGATTATGGGTGAGCGACTCAATGAGATTTGCGCAAATGAGGTTATGCGTGAGCGACTGAGAGGCATATTTGCTTTAAATAAGTATGTAACTGTGCTCATAAAAAATGGTTCATTATTCACCTGAGATGTGCTTTATTCTAAGAATAAACACATTTTGAAATATATTTGGGGAATATTTAAAAATGTGGGGAAATACTTCAGGGGAACTGAGTGCAACTTGGGCTTTATTTAACCAGTTCTGGTAATAAGCTCGCATGAGCCTTGAAGAACTTTCTAAAGCTACAGTTAAAGGTACAGCAGATGGTTCTTGTGCAGGAACAATTAAAAATAAATTTACTGACTCCTGAGCTGTGGATGACTTGACACATCCTGGTTATTCACCATGCACATCATGTGCTTCAAGGAACAAACCACATTTAGGTGAGAATTTGGCAGCGTGATCCATACTCGGCTAGAACTCACAAATGAAACTCTTAATTTGGTGAGAAAAGTAGAATTTGTTCAGAGGTGCCTCTGGCCTTGGTTACAACCTCTCAGGCTTAGAGAAAAATGTAATTCCATAGAATATGTTCTACAATTCTGCAGTGCATGGAGGAAAACAAATTCCTGTGGGAGGGTATGAAGTGTGTGTATAGCTATAATAGAGCTATATATGTAGAGTTATATAAAACATTATTATTTAGCAAGGATAAACATAATTTCTGAGAGCTGATTATTTTAAGTGTGAAGGGTTGGGGGGTTGGCAGATGGCACGATGTTCACTCTGTGATTTTTATATCACATGCGTGAACCTTTGGGTAACTGGGAAATAAAGTTGAAATTGTCTCTTAAAATTGTCTGTCTTAGGTTGGAACAAGATATTAAGAAGTTAAAGGCTGACCTGCAGGCGAGCAGGCAGATCGAGCAGGAGCTGCGCAGTCAGATCAGTTCTCTGACCAACACAGAGCGGGGGATTCGGTCTGAAATCGGGCAGCTCCGCCAGGAAAATGAGCTGCTTCAGAACAAGTAGGTGCTCCTACACTAAGTTAGTGCTGCTGATTGTAGTCAGGGGAAGTATTGTGTTAAGTCTTGACAAAATCTGCTGGCAAATCCAGCAAGACTCGTGTGGGACCATTGACAGCAATTTATTTTCAGTAGGTCAAATCCTCCGTTAAATCCCATACCTGTTACCTTCCAGATTACACAATGCTGTACAAATGAAACAAAAAGACAAACAAATGATCAGCCAGTTGGAGAAGAAACTAAAGGCAGAGCAGGAGGCACGAGCCTTTGTAGAAAAACAATTAATGGAAGAAAAGAAAAGAAAGAAGTTGGAAGAAGCAACTGCTGCACGTGCTGTCGCATTTGCTGCTGCTACAAGGTACTTCGTTCTAACCCAGACCAAGCTCAGCTCCAGAATATTACTGAGATATGTCTGGGGGGGATTTGGGGCAGCATTTTCCACTCTTCTGTACATAAAGGAATAGTTGGTATTTATTTCTTTATTAAAAAGCTGTATTTGTGTTAAGAGGTCTAGTTGTGTTAAGGCAGTGGGAGGACTTGCTTCAGCATCTCAATGTTTTTTGTGCAGAGGAGAATGTACTGAAACTTTACGGAACCGTATCCGGGAGCTGGAGACAGAGTGCAAGAAGCTAACAATTGACATAAAGCTGAAAGAAGATCAGATACGAGAACTAGAAATGAAAGTTCAGGTAATGAGAAAGCACCAGGGGCTTAGATCAGCATCACAAGGAGTGAGTGCTTTCAGCCCTCGGGAACTGGTGGAGGCAATCAACACCTTCAAGAATTACGTTCTTCAGATGTCTGTCTTGCATGTCTTGCATCAAGACATTTGTTTGCAAGACGATGGGTATGAGAGAGATTAATAGTCTCAGCTCCACACCATTCCATTGCTTAAATTAATAGAATTTTTTTCCCCAAACCAATGGTCTGGGTAGACTGAGAATGTAAATCCCCTCAAGAGTTTTCATCTAATGTGAGGAGCTTGTTGCCAGTCTGTGTCATTTTAAATTTCAATGCTAGCAAGCCAGATTGCTCTATGCAGTCTCAATCACTGGCCAGACATGTTTAGGGTTATTTGTGATAGTGCTTGAATATTGAAAGTAGATTATGCTGAGCTTGTAGCAGACGTGTTGTCTTGCATGTTAGAGTCTAAGAGCTCAAATGTGTGAGTTGAAGTTGACCTTACTCCTTTAAATTGTCTGTTCTTAAAAGATGTACTGTTCTTCCTTAGTCAGAATTTTCATGCATACTTCCCTGCCACGAGATGCCTGGCTCTTGTGGGCAGAATCCTCACTCCCTCCTTTTCCTTTTTCCAAGTTTCTGGGGTTGTACCACAGCTGGTTTCAATGTGGGAAGTATTCTGAGATAAAGAAATCTTAGAAATCCCTTTCATCAGCCAACTGAAGTAGCCTAAAGTGCTTATTTAGTATCACTTTAAACTGTTTAGCAAGACATCATCAGTCCCCATTGCAGCCATTTTGCTGTGGGAAGCATTGTCACATTCCACAGCTTGGCCCAGCTGCTTGGAAGGGCTGAGGAGGGCTCCTGGGTGGAGGCTCTTGATACGGATGAGAGAGGGCTGAGAGGCAGAGTAAATGGTACTTGCTCGCTGCACTGTATTTATGAGTTGTACAATATGGCTTTAATCACTTGTGATGGTTGCGTATAATTACTGGAGGTAATATTACAGTGTCCTTAATTAACCATCATTTTAATTTTACAGTATTAATACCAGGCCCAGTGGTGTGCTGTGGGGAAGAGAAAGGCTTCTCAGTGTATCTCACATGTGAAATCGATGAGAATAACATTTGTCCTAATTACTCCTCCAGGAACTGCGGAAGTACAAGGAGAATGAGAAGGATACAGAGGTGTTAATGTCAGCACTTTCAGCCATGCAGGATAAAACACAGCACTTAGAGAACAGCCTGAGTGCAGAGACAAGGATCAAGCTGGATCTGTTCTCTGCATTAGGAGATGCAAAACGGCAGCTTGAGATTGCCCAAGGTAACACAGGATAGTTTAATTCAACACATAGAACTGACTGAAAGCATGATGATAGAGCAAAAAGAATATCCTACCTCTTTATTTAGGGGTGGGCTACAGCCCTCTCTCAGCACTTCAGCTTTCAGTGGGGTTTTGTCTTTTGTGGCTCTGTGAATGTGAGCCTGAGCAATCCAGCTGACCTGATTGCCCAAACTACTAAACTAAAAAAAACTCCATCAAGATGGATGTTTGACTTAATTTATGATTTTTTTCTCTGTTTTTATAAGCCATTACCTTAAAGCTGGATTGCTTCTTTTAAAGAGCCAGATTGTAAATAATAGCTGCCATCTATTAAGCCCCTCTCCTTGAATCCTAATAGTATTTTATTACTCTTGAAGTAAATACAATCTAAACGTTGGGGGAACAAAATAACCCAGCCAGTTTTAAACTTGGCACTGGTGAGGTTAGCGTGGGCACTGGTGCTGCAGCCACCAGAGGGAGCATGAAACCAACGATAACCCCCTGCCCACGTTTAGCAACCACGGAGCAAAATTAAATAACCTTTTGATTTAGCCCCTATTTAATTTCCCTGCAGAAATTTGCTTGGCTGCAGGAAAAATTGATTACAGTGAGGAATTGTTTCATTTCCTTGGTGCTTCTCTTTAGTTTTATTAATTGCTGTAGTGATGATATGAGCGTGCACAAAGGGGGTTGAGTTGAAGAACACATTTCAGAAGCAAACGCTTGTGCTCTTGTGAGGTGCTTGTAAAAGGTGAATGGAAAAGAGCCAAGTCGAGCTGTAGAAATAATTGGTTTGTGGATAATAACCTGATAGAAGTGCTATGTCTAGTTGTGTGATGTGGTAACTAGAGGTAATTCACCTCAACGCAAACCAGGAGTTACCAAGTTGTGCTTTTACTGATGCCGTGTTAGACAGTGAATGTCTCCTGGGTGTTTTGGTTCACCAGCTCTTAGCATTGAACAGTTGGTGGCAGGTGAGAACATGCTGCTGGTTCTAAGTGATGTCATTTGCTGTTTTCAGGGCAAATAATTCAAAAAGATCAGGAAATCAAGGACCTAAAACAGAAGATTGCAGAAGTTATGGCAGTAATGCCCAGCATAACATACACTGCAGCCACCAGCACTCTGAGTCCTGTTTCCCCACATTACTCTTCCAAATTTGTGGAGACCAGCCCTTCTGGACTTGACCCCAATGCCTCTGTTTATCAGCCCTTGAAGAAATGAATGCCAATTTTCTTTTTGCCCAGTAATTTTGTCATGCTGAAGGCATCACACAGGAGTGTCTCTTGCAGTCAAGATGAAGTTGTATTGTGTGAGACTGTATTTGTTGTCATTTAAAACAGGATAAAAGAACATCTGGATTGACTAGAACTGCCCATCGGTTTTTCTTGTAAATTTTTAGAAAACCTCACAGAACTTTGCAATTTATTTTCCTTGGCCAATGCATTAAAAACAATTCTTGGTTTTCAAGTAGCCAATTTTGCCTTTTTATGTACTCTTGCATGGTTTCCTCTTGAAAAACACAGGGCTTTGCTTGATTTTGAACCCTTTCTGCTTTTTGGTTTTTTTAAGAATCAAGTTGAATTTGCAGATTTGTTCAGAAATAGTGAGGAAAAACCTTTAGTTTTTACAGTGAAAGGGTTAAATAATCCAACAAAGCTTTGATTTATAGATGTATTGAATACAAATATGTGATGTTGCAGAAGATAATTTGATTACCCCCTCAAAGGACCAAACAAATTTCAGGGGCGTTGTTTAAGGGAAAGAATAAGAGAATAGCTGATGATGTGACGGTGGTTGTTGTGTGAAATATTTATATTCCCATTGGTGTTTTTAGTCATTGAGAATTGCTAACAGTCTTGTTCACAGTGCCTTGGGAAAAGACATTTCAAGAGGAAACTTGATAGTTTAAACTATTTTTTCCCCCTTCACTGTCATCTAGCTTATATATCAAGCTCATTACAGAGTCTACTGCAAATTGTACATGGTAATTTGGATGTTCATTATAAACCAAGGTTACATCTTCTGTTTATTTTGATATAAACTCAGCAGTGTTCTGTAAGTTGCCTTGATTATACTGCATCATGGAAGGCACAATATTCATACAGGAAGCGTTATTGTGAAGGCGGAGCTGTGCAATGTACTGTATACAAGAGACTGTAAAGCTGGCTAATAAAAGCTGCAGTTCTGGGTTTTTTATTTTATTCAACTCTGATTTACACTCTATCACCTTGTGTTTGACAGTTTAAGTGGAGCCGAGTATTTTTCAGCCCTTGTGCCAAGGAGTTTTTAAGGGGTTTTGAAGGAAACTGGAAATTGCACAAAGGTTTAAGTTCAAATATATCTTCTACATTGATAGAAGGTGTTTGCACTGGCAACTTCTGAAGGGTTTGGGGTTTTTTGAGAGTGGGGATTGGAGGGGTGGGAAACAAAATTGGGTTGGAAACTCCCAGCATTACAAACCCAACATGAGGACTTTGTAAACACGCAGTGGACTCTGGAAGGATGAAGTTCCTAAAGGAAAAGCATTTGGTGTTAACGGGCATGAAGGCCTTGTTAAAAAACACTGAGTAGGACACGCAAGTCAATAGAAGTATTAAAGTTACATCATTTTAATCACAGATATTCTTTTGGGAGAAAGCTTCTAGCTTTAGCCAGGTGTGCATGTTGCTGTCATTTGCATTTGGAGTCATCCTGTGTGACTGTCACCATAAAGGTGTTGCTCAGAAATGTCACAGCTTTTCCATCGTTGTGCAAAACATGAAATACTGTCAGTGGTTAAATGGGGTTCCCCCATTTTGCTGCCTACTTTGGCCCAGTTTTCATTCAGTACTTGGGCTTGGCTGCATTCTTTTTTTTTTCTGTGGGGTTTACAAAAATAAACGTTTTCTTGCAGATAAAAATAATTAATTTTTTTTTTTTTTTTCCTTTTTAACTGCCCTGATGCAGCCTGGTCAGAGAATACATTTTGTTTCAAGAGCACTCTGGTATTCCAGGTAAGTCTTTTGTATTCGATGCATAAACTCAGCAAGCCTTGTCTGTGGGCTCTTAAAAAAAGAAAGGAAAAAACCCAAAAGAAAAGGTAAAGTTGTTGAACTGCAGAAGCACCTCTCTAGGTTTAGCCTTTGCCTTTTGTCATTCTCCTTACTGCAAAAGCAAAGCTGAGATGGGTGATTTGGAGGTTTAAGCATTGTCTTTGTCCGCACAAACCCAAAGAACTGCTTGTCCCTGGTTTCAGTCTCTCTGCTTCATTCTCTCAGCAGCCACCCTTCCTGTTGCCATTGTTTAACTGGGAATCCTGCAGCTGCATTAAGGGATCAGGGGCTGTCGTTTCCAGCTGTGCTTTGGCTGCTGGTCCTGACATGGGGATTCTTTTCCAGGTGAAACTTTTCAGGTACCAAGATACTCCAGCTTCAGCTATTCCGTGATCCTGCTGCAGGCGCTGCCGGAAGCTCCCAATTCCCTCAGGACACGCTTACTCTTGTTTTCTTCTCGAACCACCACCAGTCTGACATACACATAGATCATTTCATAATCAAAATACATTATAGATAAGTTTGCCATTTTCACAGCTCACGTTGCAGTGCAGCAGAAGCTGCTTCTTTAGTAGCCGCCTCAGTTCATATGGAAATGTTCCTTTAGGAAAGAGGAAAGTATTTGCAAGCACCAGTCAGCTGTGCAGGGTAAGTGAAGTGAGTGGAAGGAGATAATTTAAGCACTCAACTCTGATACCAGCCAGCCTCTGGATCTTAAAATATTTAAATGCCTGAAATGGAAAATATCTTAATGACTCATCATAAATGGTACTTGCAAGGTTAATTTATGGGGAATTTAAGAATGTAAGAGTGCAGAAGGGTCACTTAGGATATTCTGGTTTTTCTACAGTTGATTTTGAGATATTACTGCAGTATAAACACTAGAGAGAGCTGTCAAAGAAAGACTAAGTATCCAGAACTTTTTCCAGCCAGCGTAAACCTAGGAGGCAAAGGTAATGGAAAGACAGGACTTCTGTGCAATGGTTTTGAGTACCTTGGGGTTTATCCTCACTCAAATCTGAAGTAAAATGGAGAGCAGTATGTCATTTTATTTTAATATTTAACAAAAAGCTCCGTTACTTATAGAATCTATTAATTGTAGCAAGATGAACTGACTCCCCTTTCTTAGCATATTTCATGGGGATGGAGAAGGGAGGCCTAAGTGCACGTGTTGAGTTCAGTCCTGCTTCATCATATAACTTCCAGAAAGTGAAGAATTGCTGTTTTGGCCTCTGTCCCTCTGGCCAGCTGGAAATGAAGCTGCAGGTACCAGCTTCAGTGCAGGACAGCGGGTGAGCTGCCATCTGCCTGAATGTAGCTACTTCCTCTGAAGTATTTCACCAGGACAGACTCATGGTTTGGTTTTCCTTTTCCTTTCTTAATTGTTAAATCAGATTTGGAGTTTCCTTATCCCAGCATTGCCTTAAGCACACTGGAATTGCACACTAGAGTAACTGGCTCCAACAATGATTCTTAGACCAAAAGAAACATGCCTTTGGCGTGTCCTGATCCTGCCGTTGTGTCCAGGAGCTGGCTGCTCCGCATATGTTGCTGTTGATGGCATTTCTATGCAACAGATGGGTTTTTTGCACTTCAGAATAAAAATCAGACTCCTTCTAAAGCATTGGATAGAAAAGGCTCTATTAAAAAGTTTAACCATTTCCTTTACCAATAGTGCCTGCTATTGAGAATAAGACTGTTCCCAAGATTAGCACCTGAGAGTGGGATGAGAGCCAAAGCCAGCACCTGACCTCCAGACAGGTTTTGTGCTGGCACTGAGCACCACTGCACTGCAGCAATGCTGCTGGGTTGGGGCTTGTTTGGGTTTTTGGGGTTTTTAACAAACCTTACAAGTTTTAGTCATAAGCTTGGTGGTTGTTAAACACTCATTGGAGTTGGTGTGCACCGAGGGGTGTCCAGTAGTTTCTTAGTAGTGGACATTGCCTTTTTCTTGGCATTTGGAAACCAAGGTCAGAAATAGACCTTCAGCAAGTTAATACTAATAATTATACACACTAAATCTGAGATGCCTCAGTATCTTAATTGAATTGGCTTCTGTGATGTACTAAAATAATACACAACCATTTGCATCATTCTGATAAAGGAGAATAGGCAGAAAAAAGGGCAAGACTCAATCAAATGCAAGAGGCTCATGTAGCTATAATTTCTGAGTGGAAATGATGCTGTTCTAGAGCACCTTGTCAGGTTCTCAGGAAAGACTGGGTTTTACTGCTTACAATGGAAATCTTTGTCTTACCTCATCAACAAGAAATTATTTCCCCTCAAGATTTAGCTGGTATGAACAACAATGGTTTGATTATAGTAACACAACAGAGGTAGTTGGGGAGGGTGTAGTCTGCTCCTTTACCTTGCTAGAAATTCTCCAAGAATAGTACATATTTTGTGAGGAAATACACCTTTTTCTTGCTTACCTCAAAGCAGCAGCCAAGTAATTTCCCTTCCTGACAACACAACATAGTATCCTGGTCATAAATCATGCGTGATCTTCAGGTGGATTTTCTTACCCTTTGCTTTCAAGCCATTCCATTCAAAGTCTGATTGAAACGTTCCTTATGCAGAATGCATGATAAGCATTTTAAAGACAATTTAAGATGGTGCTAAACCCAAGAGATTATTGCAGGATTGAAAGAACCAGCATTTTATAATCTTTATCTCTGTAATTGCTCACCTAATCTGATCTGTTTCTTCATATGTTTGCCGTTATCTCCTAACTTTCATTAACACTGACTAAACAATTTGGTCTCTCAATGATCTTTTTTGGCAGTCTCTATTTGTTTGTAACCTTTTCAGGTGTATTGTCACTGAAACCCATCTGGTTAGTTGTAATTTCTTTGGGTTTTTTAAATAGGCCTAGTGTTTGTGTTTGGTGGTTGTGTTTTTTCCTTAGACCTTGCTATGAATTACCTGCCATACAGAATAATTGCAAGCAATTTCTATCGTGAGAAGATTTATGCTTCATCTGCTTTTAGTCCCATTATCAAAAAAGCCAATTGAAGGGATTGTATAAGGTGCATCTGTTACCTGTGGGAACATGCATTTCTGTTTGCAAAGCCTCTGGGCTCTTTGGGAGAACATTAGAGCCCCCATCTGTAAAGAAACCGAATCACAGCCATCCTGAGAGCCTGAAGCTTTAAAATACTGAACTGTTTTGATAGGGGGGAAAAAAAGAAGTAGTTTTTATCCGTGATTAGCTTGAAGAAGAAAAAAATCCAAATCCCCCTAAATCCTAAGTAAATCTGGATCTGAAACCAAGTGTTGTGGTTTACAATAGTTTCCAGTGAGAACAGTTGAGAGCTGGAGGGCCCAAACCCAAACCCAACGTGTCTTGGGGTTTTCTGAAGGGGAGAACTTGAAAGGAAAAGTCCTTCTTTGTTGTCTCCAAACAGCCACGAGGGGGCCC
>NW_009910228.1:0-257 GCF_000696875.1 Nestor notabilis
TCAGACCCCACCAACCCCCAAAAGACCCAACCCTCAGGCTCTGGAAGCAGGCAGGGAGCAGGAAGGGCTGGGAACCCCCCAGCACCCAGGGAATTCCTGCAGGATCAGAGCCTGCCTGGAAGACCCCGAAACACCGGCGAGGATGCAATTTGTCAAGGGGGAAGGGAGGGTGTGGAATTTGTGAGGAAAACCCCAAATCTGCTGCTCCTCCAGTATCTCCAGGAGGGATCAGAGGCAGGGTGGGGCACTGCCCTGGG
>NW_009910228.1:398-1713 GCF_000696875.1 Nestor notabilis
CAAAGCCAACCCTGGGTGAATCCTGCTGATCCCAACACCCAAAAAAGCCACCCCCAAGCAAAGCGACCGGCGACAGCCACAAGCAGCTCAGCAGAACCAGCAGCAGAACCAGCACAGCGGGACCGGGAGGTTTATTGAGACACTTCAACGTTTTGGGGACATTAATTAGAAATTAACTCGAAATTAACTCAAAATCCATCTTTGGATAACAGGAAACAGCCGAGAGGGGATGGGGAGAAGACGACACTGGTGTGAACGGGCATCGCCGCGCCGGCAAAGCGCGGTGCCCTGTGTTTGAGGGTCAAGTGCACCCCGGTGAACGCACCAGAGCGGTCCCCTGGGAGCTGTCACATAAACCAGGATGCTGGGATCAACCAGACCGGTGCCTCCGGCACAGTGAGTCCCGAAAGCCTTTGCCAGGGTGGGATTTGCGGCAGAGAACCAGCAGCCGGGGAAACGGAGGTAGGGAGAGCCCCTGGGCTCCTCCGAACGGTGCCGCTGCATCCGGAAGCATCCCTGCTCCCATAGAAAGCCCCCTCCAGGCTCAGTTTTGGGGGGAAGCCCTGGTGATCCGGCGCAGGAACAGGCGCATTTTGGGGTGACCAATGTGCCGGCAGCTGCTGGCAGCACCGAGGAACAGGAACCATTTCCATGGCAGATCCCAACGCCAGACACCAAACATCCCTTTTCCCACCTCAAACCGCTCCTCGGCACCTCCTGGCTGCCCATGCAACAAATTTGGGGGTTTGGGAGCAAACCCAGACCCGGATCCTTGCAATAGCAGTTGGTTTTCCCCCCGTTTTCTCTCCATCCACCGGATCCACCAGCCTCTCCGCGGAAGCAGAGCTGGGAGTCCTGCTCTGGGATAGGGAAGGCGCTTCCCCACACACCCACCACCAGCTATCCTATAGTTATATATGTACCATGTGCTGCCCACGCTGTGCCTTTACCCACTGTCTACCTATATATAACGTAAGACCACTTGAGATGTGGAGCATGGGATGGGGGGCTCTAGGATGAGGGGGTGACGGCAAGAGGGGCTAAAAGAAGAGTTGGCAACAGGGAAAACTCTCTCTGGGAGTGCTGGGGACAAGCTCCGGGCACCCCGGTCCAAACCCCACCGCACTGGCTCCGGCGGCACCCCGCGGCGTGGGAAAACAGGAAGCAGGAGCTATGATTAGAAAAGGGAGTTTTGGAGCTGCTCTCCATCACAGCAGGTGCCCTGCGACCTCCCTCTGTCCTTCCCATCCATCCATCCTTCTCCCTGTCCCTGCTGCGGGCCAGGCTCCAATGGAGCCATTGGTGGCACCAAGAA
>NW_009910228.1:1758-2210 GCF_000696875.1 Nestor notabilis
CGCCAGGAGCTCCAGCGTATGGCTGAAGGGGGTGGCAAAGGCCCGAAGGGTGGTTTGGGGAGGAAAGCACAAATATCCCGTGTCTCTGCTCCTCACCTCCTCCTGGGGACGCCTTGTAAATAAATGATAGAGGATTTGGAAAAGCTTGGACCTGCCCGGAAGAAAGGGGGAAGGAATGGTCGGCGTGCCAAAACCTCCAAAAAAAGAAGGAGAAAATCCCTGTTCCTGTCGCGAATTGATGCTGGAATGTTTCATTGGGAGTGAGCACAGCGGCTGCCCCCTCTCCCTGACTGGGATGGCTGGGGAGGGAGCAGAAAGCAGATGGGATAAACATTAAATATATATATATAAAAACCCTCCCTTTTTCTGTATTCTCAGCTAACTATGAAAAATGGAAGCTGACACGCAGCAAAGGGACCAAAAAAAGGGAAGAAAATCCATTAAAATGGAAA